>NC_092701.1:11941787-12229287 GCF_964275005.1 Diadema setosum
AAAAAGACACAACCACATCTTGATATAAAGGCAGTAAATAGAATAAGCATTTCAGAGAAGAAACAGACACAAATAGGTCTTCATTTTGAACTTTCTGTGTAGAGTTTTAAAGCTCAAGTAACTCCTTCCATCCACAGTAACTTTTGTTTCTTATTTGTCAATTGTTTGTTATTTCCCTTTCCAAACATTAGATGCATGTACATTAACAGTGAAATGCTGCAGTATTCCGTAAATGTGAATGTAAAACACAGTGAAATACACCACAAATTACATACATTGCAAAATACAATGTATTTCAGAATTTAGGGTAACCGCTGTAATTCATGCTTTGCACAAATCATGCATGTGAGATTTCATGTATGCGTATACCAAATTTCATGATTATTGAATGTCGGCCACGGCAGTGTCAGAAAAAGAAATACATAGCCTGTTTATTGTGAGTTTGATTTCAAAATAGGTTCATATCTCACATTTACTTTCATCAATTTTTTTTTCAAGAATATCAAGTTCATTGAAAACTTAGGTAGGTTGGAAAATTTTACTTTTTAACTCCCATGCAAAGTGACAAAACTTGAATGTAATGATTTTGACGCTTACTTTCAGTGACCATGTTTTTGGATTGCTATAAAATTCTGCTGCAATTTCAAATAGAACAGACAGATAATGAGATGTAAATTGAGGTGTTCCGCTGCACAGGCCTGTGTATAGACTGGCTCTCAGCTCAGGTCAGAGATATGAATAGAATCACACATTTTTATTTTTTCCTTCTTCTAGTACAGTCTCTATTTAGGAATTTTTGTCACATATCTCTAATCATACTATCATGTATCTATTTCTTCCATCTCCCCACCCCACCCCCCCCCCCCCACATAAAAAGGGAGGGGGTTATATCAAATTTATGAATATTTGATGGAAAACTCTGTAGTTAACCTGCTGAAGACGAGTCCTTAAGTATACTCGGGCAGGTGTCTATGGGAAATGCGTGTTGTAGCAAAATCAGCCCATCCTCAATGGGTTAAGAGGTAAAACCTTCCTCTTCCTATCACAACATCAACGAGTAAACATGAGTACCATCAAAGTCATCTGTCAACTTTTGGCATTCTTAATTGCTATTGAAGAAAATTGTTGAACAATACAGTTCAGTATTATCCATCAACACACCCCTCCAAATAAAAGAAGAAGAGAAAACAAAAAGGAAAAGTGTACTGAATCATAGAGCTGCAGAAATTTTGGGAAGAAAAAAGCTTGAGAATCGTGCGATGACAATTGAAAACTGATCTGGGAGGCTTTGCGGAATCGGAAGTACTTGCCAGCCCCCCTAATGCTACATCCTCTCTGGCAGCCTCTGCCTTCACAGACTCCTTGTAATGAAACAGAGACTTTATTGATTCACCATCATCTCTTGTTTGGTACGTGGAAAACACAATGGCAGTGTTCTCATCTTTTGTATATATAACCGCCCATTGGAAGCACAGCGGATGTTGCTTGTCGCTGCCTGTATAAAGTAGGAAAACACATCCCACGCATGCACTTTGAACAGCAATTAACGCAAATCGTAACCTACAATAAACACCTGCCATAGCAATGGCCAATTAGATTTCAGGATTTTGCTTGCTGCCATGGAAACATATCATTTCAAGGTAGTCCTACATAAAGTCTTTTGTGCATAGTTACCGTGATAGCAACACTGCAATATCAGCATCTAAAATAGCGACAGCAAATTAGTTACCAGCTTTTAAACTTTTTGCCAAGTGTGCAATTCGTTGCCATGGTACCTGATACACTTGTTTGCTACTAGATCAGGAAGTCTTTCATGTACATCTAGTGTAACAGGAACTTGCAACTAGGTATTATGACATCAAACAGATAATGACTGCAATACGATGGCAATTCAACAGCACACTTTGTCTCATACTTCCAGCTCCTTATAGCTCTCCATGTTGATACATGCACAATTGACAAAATAATGTCAGTACCAGGTTTGACTGAGTTTTGGTAGGTATCAAACTTGAGTTATTTTTCAAAAATGAGTAAACCTCAGACCCTAACTTAAATTTTAACTTTATCAAATCTACTGAGAAAAGAAATCCAACTGAAGATACTTCCCTGCCACATTTTACTCATCTAAAATTGTGTTCAATTTGATTTGATAACAAGTTTGTGTTTCATTGGTTCTTCATGCTGGAAATGTGAAAACTTTGCCCTGAATGATCTTGACATTTTGCTCCAAATACCCGAAGTGTAATCACTTCAAGCTTGTGAGATTTATTCATGATTATGTAACAAGCTTTAGGGAATTGCTCTTTAGCATCGCTACAGAAACAAGAATTACTTTATGCATGGACAACCTGCAATCACGCTGCAAATATACAACTGCCCTTCATGAATTCACAGAGGAAGAGAGCGCTCCACTTCATCTCAAAATTTAGGGTTGTATTTTCTGCATATCTATGCTGCAAACAATAGAATATGTGAAAGTGAGCAACAGCTGCATTGATTTACAAACTGTATGAGCTGTGGACTTTCAAATGAACATAAAAGTAAATAAACAGATAATCGAATAAACCGGGACTAAGGAATCTTTCCAAATTAAAGCAAACTGAACTTTCTAGTACAATCTTGATGAGAACATATATAATTCATCAGCGTGAATGTATGATACAAGTACACGTACAACTTGTATCTCAAAGTAGCAGGAAATGGATGTGACTCTTGTGGTTGACAGAAGAAATAGGAAAAACTCTCAAGTAGAATGAGGATAAAAGTGATGAAGGATCCCAGCAGGAAAGATGGATGGTAAGAGAACAGAACATCGTGAAGCACACTGCCTTCATCTACGAGCCAACACGGAATTACGCACAGTGCCCTGAGGGTTCCGCCTCGCGGCAAACGATGAGTATGTTGGAATGGTATTAATTTCCGTGGGGCTCAAGATGTCACTCGCGGCGTCAATGAAAAGGGGGGAAAAACTGACATTGTGGTGTTGATCCTCCGCTTGTCACCTTCCGTAGCATCTCGGCATCAATCAGGGGTGCAAAGGAGCATTAATTACCCCCTTCCTCTGGAGATCAGCCCTTCTCCTTCTCTCTCCATCACTTTTCCCGTCTCTTCCTCGGGAAGAGCGCCGAATATGATGGATAATCGGCTCGAAATCTTGTTAATCAATCAGTCACACAGAGGATTGGTGGGCGGGGGAAGGGAGGGGTATTTTTAGCACCAGGTGATCGGAAAGACGCATATCAAATGACGGACGGACAAACAGAAATAGCCTACTGCATACACAAACACACAAAATACAAACACTGTCAAAATACACATACACACACAAACACACACAAGCACACAGCTGATGACAACAGCAAGTACTGAACTTGACACACATTAAATGCACGGATTTCACTCATCCCTGTTATGGAATTGCACTTGCAACAAAAGGTAGATGGTACCCGAGTGTTCACATTCCATTACCGGAGGGGGGGGGGGGGGACACATGATAAGAATATATACAATATTTAGACTATAACTTCACACTATCAATATCTGTTCATCCACTTTAATATTTATTTATTCATTCATTCAGTCATCAATCCATCCACTCATTCATTCATTCATTCAACCACTCATTCATTCATTCTCTGCCATAGAGTCATATTCAACGAATTTTTCATCAGAACTAAATGTCGGAAATGAAGCTATTTTCATCTTGCATATTCTCTGTCATCAGCCACAAGACTGTCATAAACGCAACAGTGAATGTAAATGTAAACCATGAGCTGATACGAAAAGTAAACTGTCCACCCTGGTGCGAGGTATGGCACATTTGTGGACAATAGAGTAGCATGGATGTGCAAGTGCTACTCGTTAAGGTAACATAATATTGAAAATAATTTATCAAATGTAATAATGCAAACATCCTCTTTCAGAAAGAATGAAAATAGAAACGAGACCTATATAAACTTGGAACCTGCATCTGTATCTACCTTTAATATCTAACGTTAACGTCGAATCGATCATTTATCCTACTACATCAAAATAATCAAATCAATGTAGGCAGGAAAATATTCCAAATACAACTTAATCCGGCAATGGATGAGTACAAGAAAGCATTCTCAAGTCCAAGTCTGTAGATTAATTGGGAGGAACTTCCATTTATCAAGTGGGAGGGGCATGACATTGAGAATCCCTAACACTTAGCATAGTCCCTGCTGTTGACAGAGCAACAATGTCAAGGGAAGTCATAGAGTAGGCTTTCCAGGTGAAGAGATTGGTGGGGGGGGGGGGGAGAGGACGGGAGGATGACTATTCTAGGAAGTAGCGATCAACGTGAAGTCATCATCGTCATCATCATCATCTGTTCATTCCCAACATCCTATCTTGGCAATTAGCGGTGCGATGCCGAGAAATAGTGCGCCGTGGCACACCTGCGGCATCAAGAACAAGCATTTCAACCCGCGGCTTGCGCAAAGTCAGGTACGACCGGAGGAGGAAGAGGACGAAGCAATTTCGATGCACGCGTTACGGTCACATCGGTTTACTCAGAAATAATGATCGCTACCTACGGAGGGCCATGGCGGACGACAGGTGTACCACCTAATTAAAACAGGATGTATTTCATATTGCCGGGTACCAGGTGACAATCCCAATTTCCAGATTTCTCGATCACCGGGCATCACTGGAGCATGACTGATGGAGAGGAAGATAGATTCGCAGCAAGACTTCTCGTCTTCTGAGGAGACTGACGGAGCTGTTAATTGTCATGCCGATCATGTGATTAAAATGCGTGATACGAAAAAAAAATTCTTTGAGAACAATGTTGCAGGACAGAAGAAAATGTGATTCAAAAGTCACTGCTGCACCATGTCCCCATTGACTTTAACAAAGAGAAAAATTAAGGTTGCATATATTATATATTTTTGTATGCTGCATTTTTTTTTAAAATCGTCCAAATGACAGAAAATCTGAATGTTAAGATTTCACTTATTTTCATTAGGTGACACATTACTGCATACTTGGTACATACTTCAAGGGATTTCTATTTTCACAAAATTTGCAAGTTGGGTTGCATTTACAAAATTGATAGCACAAGAAAATATGAACTCTGATCCTGACAAAAATGTGACATGCCTGATGATACAGTTTAGTGGACCCAAGTGTTAGCGCACCTGCTGTGTGAATGGATGTGCCCACTTCTTCCTGCAAATGAGCAAATGATACAAATTTCTCTGTCCATTACTGTACTCCATGGTCGTGAAGTTTATTTAAAAGTCAAACATAGTAAATTATATAATAACAGTGCGTCCTACCTTACAGATTGCTTTATTGACCGATTCGGGTTCGTTGAGGGCAGCAGACATTTTATGGCACTGGGCGCAGCCATGAGCTCAAATTGCGGTGTCTCAGCCGTCCCCCCCTGCTCTCCCCCACCCCAAGGGCAACATGTTTATCGCGCACTTGTAACAAAGGTTCGCGCACTAAGCAAGCATTCGCGCACTCAGTACGAGACGCCCATTGGCTAAAACAACCATGTATCAGTTTCTCATTAAGCGCGCGTGAGAGGGGTGGGGAGTGGGAAGGGGGGGTCGGCTGAGACACCGCAGTAATGGCGCTGCCCATGCCAAAAATACACATAGCGCGTCACAGAATCGGTCAATAGTAAAGCTTTTTTCTCCTATCAGGTTTGACATTTAGTCATTTTTGAGCCCCCCCCCCCTTCCCCATCATGTGATCATGGTCAGTACTGTCTGAGATGAAGGCAAGCATAAAAAGACAAAATTACAAGGAGCTCACTTATCTTTTAGCGATTTATTGCTAATGTGCTCTTTTGAAGGCAACATCTTTCTTTTTTGTGCTGTATACGCCATATATTTAGTGAGTCTGAATTTTCGCGAATTGAGACATCCTGACGATTTTGCGAGTGGTTAAATTTGCGATCGTGGAGTACTGTGCTGAATGGAGAAATGTATATACATTGTACATATGCTTCTCATTCATATCAGGATCAGAGTCAATATTTTCATGTGTCTTTAATTTCGTGAATAGTGAGTGGCTGACTCGCGAAATTCGCGAAAATAAAAACCTTGAGAAATATTCGGCGAATACAGTAATTTACTGGTTGAAAGCATAACAAATACAGATGCAGATGCCTCTTCTATAGTGATGAAACTATAATGGGTACATTATTCCACTCAAGATATTAAACCAATAAATTTCTCCTCCGGTTGGGAGACTGTCCAGTGAAGTGCAAATTGTAAGCTTATCATAAGAGATGGCCAGATTCACATTGATTGTGGTTGAACATCTAGTTTAGCTTTTGAATACATTGTATGTGACACTGTTTCTGAACTGAAGTGTTGATTAGATTCCTTTATGTGGTAATGAGTAATTGTGAGGGCTTCAGGGGAACACACACAGACACACACAGACACACACAAACACACACAGACACTTTAACAGCAGAAGATGATTCCTTAGTAGAAAAGTTAAGAGGAACACACTTACAGGGTGTGGTCGGGTGTTAAAAAAAAAGAATCCTCCCTGACTCACACAAATTTTTATAATAACACTGCAAAGTACTATTTCCTTGCGTTACTGAACATCCTGCGGGATGCCCAAGCCCTCCCGATGGTAAGATGGAAGTTGCGGATTATTGCGGGATTGTTAATGGCCAATTCACAAATGGGATTACCATCCCAACAACTTCCTTCCCATCAAACCTGAGCTGAGTTTGAAAGTTTGTGTATCCCGCACCACACAAAGTCGTCCCTCTTCTACCACATATTGCTTTCACGAATGTTATGATGCCATCACACTATGTTCGCTTTATGTAACATTAAGTGGTTTTTTCAAGCGTACTATCTCTTGGTGGACCACACCCGTGACCTTAATCTCTTGTAGAAACATGACACCATTTTATTATGAAAACAATGAGTTAGTTTTAAGCCTCTCAAAGCCTATCCCCTTGGCCACACTGTTTATGGTGCAGGTAACATATTGAGCATTCTGATGTGAAGCATGCTTCTGTATCATAAGCGACATGAGAGATGATAGAATGCTGAGAAATGCTGAGATAAATCAAGTCAATAGTCATACTAATGATACAGCTTGCAGGGCTACCATCCTCAGATATCCACAAAGACATAATGTCAGGCAGTAATATACATGCTTGGCAGCCAAATATCATATTGGGGTTAAAAAACAAACAAACAAACAACAAGGAAAAGTAGAAATTACGCGGTGCGTAATATATGTCCCAGCCGGAAGTAGCATTTTGTAACAAAATGTGCAATATAGGTAAAAAAATCAAGGTCAAAGGTCAAAGAAGTCAAAGGTCAAAATTCTGTGTAGAAGTTTTGAAGCCCTCACCTAGTGCCATCACATAAAGCAAATGGAATCGAAATTGGGTTAGAAATGGCGAAGGAGTAGCATTTTGTAGCCAATGTACAATATAGGTCAAAAATCAAGGTCAAAATTCTGTGTAGAAGTTTTGAAGCCCTCACCTAGTGCTATCACATAAAGCAAACGGAATCGAAATCGGGTTAGAAATGGCGAAGGAGTAGCATTTTGTAGCAAAATGCACAATATAGGTCAAAAATCAAGGTCAAAGGTCAAAGAAGTCAAAGGTCAAAATTCTGTGTAGAAGTTTTGAAGCCCTCAACTAGTGCCATCATATAAAGCAAACAGAATCGAAATCGGCTTAGAAATGGCGAAGGAGTAGCATTCTGTAGCAAAATGTACAATATAGGTCAAAAATCAAGGTCAAAGGTCAAAGAAGTCAAAGGTCAAAATTCTGTGTAGAAGTTTTGAAGCCCTCACCTAGTGCCATCACATAAAGCAAACAGAATCGAAATCGGGTTAGAAATGGCGTAGCATTTTGTAGCAAAATGTACAATATAGGTCAAAGGTCAAGGTCAAAGGTCACAACTGAAATTCTGCGTAGAAGTTTTAAAGCTCCCATGTAGTGCTATCATATAAAGCAAACAGAATCAAAATTGGCTCATAAATGACAGAGAAGTAGCAAATTGAAGATTTTGATCACACACGGACGCACACACGGACGGACACATGGACGGACACATGGACGGACGCACGGACACACACACGTACGGAGCCCGTTTCATAGTCCCCTGCTCGAACTTGTTCGGCGGTGACAAAAATGGAAGTGCACATATTCAATGCAAGCTAAATCGATTTCAAGAATATTTTTTTTCTTTTATTTCAAGGATTCATTTTCATATTTCTCAAGATGAAAACTTGCAATTAGGTAACAGCATTGGGCTTTAATACTGTAGTTATGAGCGCTATATATTCAACCTGTTTCTGGAAAGGACTCTTAGTGCTATTTCAATCTTATTAGGCATACAGATTTGTGATTTATTTCAGATCCAAAGACGGTCAGTCGTGTGACTGAAAATCGTAAAGTGTGCAGTGGCCTTTACAAGACTCACTCTATGAACACTTCACCTCTTCTCAGCTCTGAAATCAACGATCGATGCGTCCAGTGGTACAACTGTATTTCATTTCTTGACACTTTGCACAGATATACTGACTCTCGGTCCATCAATGAATAGATATCACATAATCAGAGACTCCAACTCTCCCATTTTTGACAGGAGATCTCCCGCGGCAAACCCATTTTTGCAAAATCTCCCGTTCTCCCGCTTGAGATTTGATTTCTCCCGCCCTGGCTCTGTGTCTCCCGGTGGAAAGGATTTCTTACTTATTGCTATCGTATGTTGAAAAAATAAGCCTTAGATAGCACCAGAGAACATCTAGAACCCTAGGAACTTCGCACTTCGCACACATCAACTTGGAGTCTCCCGTTTGCTAGGGGTTTCGGGCGGGAGAATCTCCAGATCAGAAGGTGCTTGGGGTTGGAGTCTCTGCATAATCTTCCTAGTTCTATTTAGTTTCAGTTTTTTTTTTTAATACTCTACTTACTATGATTTACTATACTCTAAATCATTATGACAAATCAACAAGACAGAGAAGAATATGAGGGGAAGTGAAAGACATATTAATTGTAATGCCACAAACTTCATTGGGATCGTACCAGTGTTACACCATAGCGAGCTTGTCAAATTTACATCATGCCCAAATTTGTTTTTAAGGGAAAATTAATCACATGGCATCCCTACCTTCAAGCCAAATACAAAACAAAACAAAACAAAAATCTTGGCAAGTTACAGAATAATATTTTGGAACATACAGGAATAAATATTTTTCCATGAAAGACTGTCAACCACCTGCTACACACACAGCCATGTGAACCATAATACATGGAAGGATACTCCTCCTGGTCTGTAATACTTGCCAACATGTTGAACCAACTTTGCTGCTGATGCCAAGCACTTTATGCACATCATGAGATGAAGGAAAAGTTAAAAACATTTTTTTTTTTTATATTAGATGACAAGCCTTTTTGGGAGGCAATAGAGGATGTACAATTGTACCTCAAAATATCTTGTGTTGCGTCATATCTTCATACAATAAAGATGAAGTCTCATGTACCCATTACACATACCCTTGCAGAGGTAGAAGCAGAGGAGTGGGTTGATTTCATGCTGTAAGATATATTACTATAATATACAGAAGGCTCAAAATCCACAAAAAAGTACAAGTGTTGGCCAAAATGAATTTCCACTTTTCTACATGGTTTACAAGAGTAAACTTTAAAGGGGAAGGCTAGTAACTGATCAGTGGGAATCAGTGGAAATGCTAGGAGATGATTGTTCCAATCCTTATGGGATTCATTCAAGAGTTCATTGTATATCTATTGTTGGGTGAAAATGATTTGCTTCAGAATGGTCTCATATTCAAGTAATGTGCAGTTTAATGCTTCCAGGTTAGCGTCCCTGGTCAGTGACGGAGCATTAATCTGCGCATTACTTGAATATGAGACCGTGCTGAAGCAAATCATTTTCACACAACAATAGATATACAATGAACTCTTGAATGAATCCCATAAGGATTGGAACAATCATCCCCCAGCATTTCCACTGATTCCCACTGATCAGTTACTAGCCTTCCCCTTTAAGCTTTAGATTATGATACATATTGTTAAAATTAGATGATCCCAACCCATTCATAAAGTGACTGTAATAAGAGAGAGTTGGGAGGTGCAGTTTCATAGAAAAGGGAGGAAAGAAGATTTAAACATAGGGTATTTAATACTCAGCGATGCTGTGCAAAAGTGTCAATGAAAACATATTCTATTTCACAGTGAAAGCAGCACCTTTCCAAAAAAATAAATAAATAAAAAATAAATAAAAGCTAAAAATGAATAAAATGGTCCAGAAAAACTACTCGTATCGCTATTTTGGTTTTGTTTTAAGCTGCCAAATTTTGACAGTAGGCAGAGAAAAGGCTCCTCTCTCAGATAAGACAAAATGAACAAATTTGAGTCAGTCAACCCTAATGACACAGTACATGTATTTTGTCCATTTCAAAGAATTCTAATCTATGAATTTTAGTGGGTTTTGAGCTGGGTGGTGACATATACTGGTTCTGATTAGTGTTGTCTCCCTGATTTGATTCAAGTTACTATATGTTCAGCAAATAATACTTAAAGGGAACATAAACCCAAATAGCAATGTGGATTGAGTGAAAGCAGCAATATTGATAGAACACATAGTGAAAGTTTGAGGAAAATCGGACAATCGATGCAAAAGTTATGAATTTTTTAAGTTTTGGTGTTGGAACCGCTGGATGAGGAGACTACTAGAGATTATGACGTATAAGTGGACAACAATACAGTATTCATCGCATAATCGGGCATCTGATAATCGGGAACCTCGCTTAAACGACATACGCTTCCCAGAAACATTTCCAATGCACGTTATTTTCACTGGATAATCGGGCGGGGACCTCTGATAAACGGGACAATTTTTCTTCAAGCGATCTTTGATTTTGTTGATATTTCAAACAAAAAATCTACCAAAATACCACAACAATATTTCAAAGATTCCGTATCAGTTGTTGTTTACATCAAACTTACAAAGCAAGCTTCGGACTGGTGTGTTTTGACTTCCGTCCATCCAGTACACGTACATTTCATCTCGCTGCCCGCCTTCGCTTTTCTGTACATGTGTATATAAATGGCGAGCTAGATCGCTACATATTGACAACACATGTACAATGTACGGTGCAGTGATCGCGGCAAGTAAACAATCAAGCCGTGATGATTGAATGATTGAAGGACTTTTCATTGACGTTCCCACATCAGTTCTGGGTAATCATTTCCCATGGTCGTGGATATGTATTTATACAGAACGCCCTACGTGTCCAAGAATTTTACGAATGTTTAAGAAAGTGCTAGCTTTTCATCCACATATTTTGTGTTCGAAGAGAGGTGACAGAAGAAGAACCAGTTGCGATTACTCTACAACACTGCGAGAATGCAGGGAGAGCTAGAGGGTCGCGCCGAGGGGTAGCGTGGTTGTGTATTCATGTACATGTACAGTACGTCAGTATGCATGCGTATGTGTGTGTGTGTGTGTGTGTGTGTGTGTGTGTGTGTGTGCACTACATGTACATGTCGTATGCCATTAGTGTATGGTGAGTGCTCATCGCGAAATCGGGCACCTCGCTTAAAGGGGCCGTGTTTGCTACTCCCAACCTGTCCCGATTATGCGATGAATACTGTACATAGAAGATATAAAGGAAAAAAAAAATTCACTTTTCTATTATGAAAGAGCACTTGACTAATCGCTTTCAGAAAGCACGGGGAATAATGATTACCTTTAACGTATGTCAGTATCAAGTTGATGGAATTTGTAATTTGTAATTTTCATGAAAAATGAATTTTTGTGGAATTTTCTTTATATTCTCTTTATATTGTGGTCCACTCATGCATCATATCCTCTAGTAGTCTCCTCATCCAGCGATTCCAACACCAAAATTTTAAAAATTCATAACTTTTGCATCGATTGTCTGATTTTCTTCAAACTTTCACTGATGTGCTCTACTTATGTTGCTGCTTTCACTTAATTATTCACATTGATCTTTGATTTTGTGTTCCCTTTAAAAATCAGGCATGGTACTTCTTATATATGCAGAAAGACATTTTTATCCTGGATGCAGTAATGAGGTAAATGAAGTAACAAAGAAATAAAACAAGACAGACAGAAGTTAAGTTGTCACAGTCAGAAAAGTCACACACTTATAGACCTTCATTGACTTTCTATCACACTTTTTATCACATTTTTTCCACTCAGTTCATTTCTAGGGAATCCTTATCTGGTGATGTCTCTTAGCCTATAGAGACTACAGGAGATAAATTCACCTGTCATATTCACAACCATTCATAAGAATACCCATGTTCACACATTTGCCCATCACCCATCATATGGCTCTTTGTCCCAGCTGCAATTTTGTGGAGGTACAAATGTCTTGTTCCTGGACAGTGGGTACTTGACTCATGTATAGGACACTGGACATGCCGTGGGGATAGGTGGTGAGCTAGGGTTAAAGACCCAGTACTGTAAGGACACTGTATTATAGGAAGGTCAGCCCGATTCAGTCAATCTGCATTCGTTGCCCATCAAGGTACATTTAAAAAATTGTGAGAAAATAAAGTCCACCTCCTCTGGGCCATAAAGGAAGCTTCCACAGAGTTAAAGTTCAAAACTGTTCTCAAAACATTTCTGTTTAAAAAGTATTGTGAATGAGCTTTGGTCTTGCAAACTGCAACATCTACGGCACATATATATTGTACAGTACATTTCATCTTTAAAAAAAAAAAAATCAAACCATCTTCCTTAAAGCGCACAGAGACACTACGGTAGTGATATGCACTACATAAGCACTGTATTGAATATAAGTTTGAAAAATGTGACCACGACAGGCCTTCTAGAAGACCAAATAAATATGTGCATCAAAGTGTACGTTCAGCAGGAGCGTTTGACTCCAGCGCAGCATGCATATGAAGCTGTGAACAATTTGTTACAGGGATTCCTGAATACAGTATATGCCATATATTTTGCGAGTCTGATATATCATGAATGGGACTTCCTGACAATTTCCACGAGTGGTTAAATTCACGATTGAGAAGTATAGTGCTGAATGGAGAAATGTAACATACGTGTGTACATCACATTTGTGTTTGGACTGGAGATATTTTCATGTGTTTTAAAATTAGCAAATATCACTCAACTTGCAAAATTTGCGAAAATAATAGCTTAGTGAAATATTGGCATGACAGTACACTATAGGCCCATATCTGAGTCAGGCCAACCTTCACGATACTGTCTTCCCAAGCTATCAGGTCTTTAAATGAAGCGAAGGGAAATTCACTAATTACACGGCTCTGGGAATGGTGACGCTCCTACCAGACAGCACGCCACCCACCACCTTAAGGAAACTAGTGACTCACAAGATGAGAATCACTATTAAGGCAGTAGTATATACTGCTGTCCTTTAGGAATTCTCACTTTGTGAGGACTGTGGTCTGAATTTGGCCAGACGGAACTTGTCTCTTGACCACAGGCGTGTCAGGTCTTGGTGACCCCTGGATAGCTGGACAGCCAGAAACCTGTACCATACAGATTTACGAATTGATTCCAAATTTGTTTACAGCACAGACAGGTATCATATCATGATTGATATATATGTCCCACCCCACCCCCCCCCCCCAAAAAAAAAAAATACAATGGGACCCTCCACAATGATAACTTTAACAACAGTGAATCAATCCAAGTACAATTTCAGGGTATGAAACTATAACTTTGATTACTCACATCTTACAGAAAACCCCATCCGATTTGCTTCAGTGGTCAGTTTAAGAGAAATGAGGAGTTTTGTAGAGCACATCAGGAATGCCTTCCCTCCAAGTTCTGTCCACTGCATTCACACATTATGCAGTTCCAAGAACATCCAAGTGCTAAACTTGGAAGAATCATACCCATGACATGCTTTACAACTACATGTATCCAATTATTTCTCTGTGACCACTTAATGGGGTTTTCTGCAAAATTGAGCTAAGATGTCATATTTTAAGACCCTGAAGACAGTTCAATCATGTGGGAAGTTATCAATGCAAAAATCCAATTGTAAATTTTTGGGGGGACATACTGCAAGGTATTATAATGATATTGTCTTCTTTACCCCGGGTAGCACCTTCAGTGTTGACACTGTTCTATCAGAGGCCCCTGGCATTATTATTACCCTATCAATATTTAATTGCAAGTATGAGTTTTATGGATGCATATTTTCATAATATGGGATCCAAGTATAGAGACTGTTGACACTGTTCTATCAGAGGCCCCTGGCATTATTATTACCCTATCAATATTTAATTGCAAGTATGAGTTTTATGGATGCATATTTTCATAATATGGGATCCAAGTATAGAGACTGTAGAGTTACTGTTAATTTGTTACTCAGAAGTTGTCCTAAAAGTTGTTTTCTTAGGTCTCATTCACCCACTGCTTGTGAACATTGTTTAGTGATATGTATAGTATTAACTCTACAAGGAAAACATCTGGAACTTGTTGAAGGCAACAGGTTATTGACCTACACAAGCAACATAAAACACAAACACACACACACCCACACACACATACACACACGCAAACAAGAGCCAAACCACATTTCTTTGTGAGCTTGTCATTCACAATATCCTTCTGTCTTTTTAGAATCCTATTTCTAAAGGTAGGAAATTCATCACTAATCTTCTGAAAACTACTTAAGTGGTTGTACATAAATGCCTTTATGGATGACACTGTATACACTCATCTCTGCCAATCAATTTGTATTTACATCATGCTGACTTGCGGTATATTGAGTTATCATTAAGTGGACGTAAGAGGAAAGACAGTAGGATTTGAGGCCTGATCAAGGAGGAGCCTTTGGGGAAAAACCAGTCCCCCCTCCCCCCATAAAAAGACGGATCAAGAAAACTCACTCTCTTCGCAAGGGGTTACAGCTCCCTGGTTCCTGACGCTTCCATCCGATGGTACGTACCACCCACTGCCTTGGGGAAGGAGTGAATCACAAACAATTCACCAATCACGGTGACATCACCATCCTCCAACTCTTTTTACTCCTATGAAACGTTTGCGGTCAAATCGGCCGTACGAAACTCGTCTCTCTTGACCACAGCACTGTCCAGAGGCCTCCCAGAAACCCTGGGGATGCCCAGACAGCCAGCGCAGAGGACTTGTAGCGGTACCAGTAAATCCTTTATTCATAATTGGATGCATCGTTTGAAAGCTGACAGGATAATTTTGACTAAAACAATGTTGCGGGGAGGGGGGGGGGAGGGTAGGGGGGTCAGAAGGGAAATGTACTCGCCATGGCTCCTGGAGAACCAATTTTGGGAGGGAAATGAATGACGGAGGATAGGAAAGAACTTGAGAATATCTGCATCAATCATATTGACGAGGGAAGCTGTACTAACACAGATATGCAGTTTCACTCTTCTGTAAGCAAATATGCCCTAGTTAGAGACCTCTGACTCATCCATTAGAGTTATGAGGAGAATATGACATTTACCTCCTTTTGACAACATCATCCTCACGATAATACAAATAGCCCAAGATGATTATTGAAGACATGTTGCGTCCCCATTCTGGTGTAAGACATAGAGCAAGTCAGGAGGCATTATGGCTGCAATGCATTGTATCTAAAGAAGATTGTAACATAGTTTGTACACTACAACACACAAATGTGTATGAGTTTGCAGAACAGATGACCATCAGTCTGTTCACTACACAATGCACCAGTGTGTTTTTTTTTTTAATGCGGTGAAAACAATAATTTGAATTGGCATAGCTATAAACAATAAATCAAGTATGAGAACTTACAATTTTTCATATTGTCATAACAAAATCTGCAAAACAAACAAGAGAAGGCAGGGTGAAAGTTCTTGTCCTGCATTACTGGATTCATAGCATCAAGAACTTCCTTTCCTTTCTGTTTTTACAGAGCTCAAACTTTTATGACAACACAGAGATGATTTCATTAGTTGTTGCACTGTTTTTATGACTGTGGACTGCTGAAGATTTAAACAATATCTATGATATACAATATACTTTGATGATTCTTTGAGACAAGACATAGAATTCAAAAATGTTTAGAGAAGCATCATCACTGGCATGACAAGTACCTGATTGCGGGACGGGTCTTACATGTCTCAAGAAATATTCAGGAACTACACGATCTGAACACGTCACTGCCCCTTTTTGACGTTTCGCTCTGACAGTTGTCTCTAGGGAACACAACACACACACATTACTGCGGTCTGTGCGGTAAAGGATCTCAGTCCATTAACCTCCTGAAATAGCCCATTATTTCGGCGCACACACGCAATTGGGTAAGCCACCGGGCTACCACTGCCTTACAGAAGAGCTACATTGACGAGTCGCCCACTGACGCAGGCTGAAATGTTACAAACCAGTCACTAAATCTCGTCCACCGACCCAAACGCTGTAAAACCCTGTTGCTATTATTGTTGTTTTCTCTCTCTTGATTGCCTTTCCAGCGGCATATCTAGAAAGTTCTCACTGGAGTGGGTTGGTTTTGACTAGGTATAGATCTAAGATTTGGGATCCATCTCCACATTTTTGAATAGCTAGACATTAAAATTTCTTTGCAAAGTCTGACTTTCCAGCTCAATTTTCATCAATGGAACAGGAAAGAAAATGCTACATCAAAATATCACCACGTGTTCCTTTAATCTAAGCTGGCATTTTAAACAGAAATGTTATACTTAATATGTTACAATTAGTTTGATTTCATTTACTTCTGTTTCTCTTCCTTTTCTTTTTCAATTTCTATTTTAAGTTATGGGATTTTAACCCATTGAGGACGGGCTGATTTTGCTACAACACACATTTCCCACAGACACTTTCACTAACCCAGTCCCTGTAACATGAAAACTTGCAAATAATTTTGGGTTTATGAAATTTATTGCTAACCACTGAGTTATGATTCATCTCTATCTTCACATCAAATACAGGTCCTAGTGGTACCGTATTATTTTACAATACATGTAGGTACAAAAGAAAAATTGTTGTAACCACTCAAGTGTTGTAAGAACATTTGCATTAAATTCTAGCTACCTCGTAGTTGTTGGGTTTTTTTTTTCACACCTACAAGCTCCACATTAACATCCCCAAATGCATTGAAAATTGATCCGTATGTTTTACATGTATCAACCACAAGGTTTTGGCTTTATAAAACATTGAAGTTGGGAGCATCAAAAATGTTTCCAATATCTTTGCAACAAAAAGCTGATAGGTGGTGCATTTTGTAGCTTTCGAAATAAGGTTACACTATGTTTATAATGCACCACCCCTCTCATCGCCAGCATACCCCCCTCCCCCTCCACAAATGCACACACACACAAACACATGTGGTAATAAGCGATAGACTGGCACATTGTTAGAGTTCTGGTTCAGTGGTTGCACTGACATTTTGTGCTGACAGATGATCAGAAGATGAATGTGGTTTGACGGACACATGAAATTCACCAGAGCGTAGAACATCTGCCACTGGCTGGCTTTAAAAGGTAACCGGGCTATTAGACTCAACTTGTCACTGCCCCCCTCCCTTCCCCCTCCCCCTTCCAGCTCCCCCACCCCCACCCCCATCAGTTTATGGATTAACTAGCTCCTGACACATCTAGTCCTACGCTTCATCTGCCCTACAAAAACAATGACTTAGCGACGAGATAGAGGAGAAGGTAGGATGACTTTATCCACGGACTAACATTTAGTGTAAAACCAGAAACATTTGCAGCATGAAACTTTCGTGAATCGCCACTAGCATTCAATGCATTGTGTAGACTAAAACTTGCAAGTTCATTTTACTTTTACGAATCTTGGCTCGTTGCGGAATTTGTGAAAGTTTCACGCACGCCAAAATTTCTGGTTTTACACTATGTAGGCCTTGATATTGAAACAGGAAAATGAAGAAGCTAGGTAGGGTCTCGATCTGGAGGCAAGGCTAGATGAAGGGGGGGGGGGGTTGGTGAGTGGGGGTAGAGGCTGGTCTATGGGGCTGGTCTTCTTCATGATGCACACAATATGTAATTGTTTTGCAGGGGAGGGGTGGGGTAGGCCTAGGGTGGGGTGGGGTGGGGTGGGGAAGGGAGAGAGTGATGCCAGCAGGATAGCATTGAGAGTAATGAGGAATGACGGTCAGGAATTGACACTAATGGATGAGCACAGAATGAGCTGGCCAACCTCTGTGGCCTGCCACTTCCTGACTGAACTCAGCCCGGGGAGAGCTGGAGAGGATCCAGGGAGGGGCAGGTGGGAACAGCCAGAGGAAATAAGGAGAGTACGGACGGGGGTGGGTGGGTGAATGAATGTGGAACATTGAAGTGGGTTTGGAGGTGGGAGGGTTTGAGGTAGTTTGCAGGCACAAACCCTTGTTGGTCGTATAGGAGTCTGCATGCGCCAAGACTAATACACGCACCACTACACTGCAGCCTCTCCAGAGAAGCTTCAACACAGGGCCTACGGGACAGTCCCAAAGTGGTGCAAGTAGTAGTCTTGGCGCAGACTCCTTTACGACCAACAAGGGTTTGTGCCTGCAAACTAGGTTTGAGGTGGGGGAACCAGGATGTACAGTGTCATGTCAGAAAATATTCAATGAAAACTCTTGCATCACCTAGCAGCAATAGCATGAAGAAAAGAGGGGTGTATAAAGAGAAGGCAACAGGAAAGCCCATTGAGGACAAAATGATACAAAATACAGTCACTGTATACTCACACCAGGAATATATCATAAAGGTATATTAATGGATTTACATGAAAACAACTTGTGGAGAGACTAGGTAGTATGGAAACAGAAAATATTAGGTATAACATACACAATACACTGTACATACATTACAAAATGGAAATAAAAGTTGGGAAAGAGGAGTAAAGTACATTGAAACACTTGTAAAATACTGCATAAAAGGGCAATTAACACCACAAAGAAAAAGAACAAAAACTAGATAAGGGAAATAAGTGAAAAGGAAGAGGGCTCTAATGTACAGTTATACATATTTCATGAAGAGAGATGATATATAATGTAGGGCCTTATTACTTATGTTTATCTATTTGTGTAATGTTATATGATCATTTTAACTCACTGTACACTTGTACTTGTTATTCTTTGTCCTTGCGCTTTGAAATTTGTATTCAATCTGCATTTGATTGAATTAAAAAATAAATCAAATCAAATAAAAAATCAAATCACACTGATTTGAACAGAGTTGAACTGATTTGAACACAAGACAAGATAAAGAAGAGAGCTCTCATATACAGGTAATGAGAAAGGAGACAAAAAGTGGGGAAGTGCATGGTCCTTGTGGGGTCCTCAATACCAAGGGTGCGGCATAGGTGTGAGGGAATAGATCTGATATATTGCACACATAAGATTCCAGAAAAGTCTATCTTTTCAATGACAGCTGAATGACATTTCAGCAAACCCCACTCAGTGGCAAACACTGTGATATGAACTCTTCAGACATGGTAATAGGCTCATTTACACTAACGGTGAGTGACCATGGTATTTTGTGTGGTACATTGTATTTCATAATGCCAAAGCAAATATATTGCAAAATGCATCACACAGTACTGTGGTATTTACGGTGATTTAGCCATTAAAAGTTTGTGTGAAATATGCTGGCAAGATTTGAGTGTGAACTGCATCACAAAACACCAACCACAATATTTTTAAGGCAGTGCATATCTCACATGATCTGACACACGTCCTGTCTTCTTCCCATAGAAGGTATCATACACTGTATGTTCGGTGCTTACCCTGGAAAGGTGTACTTTTGGGCCTGATTTGCACCATGGTATTTTATGATTCTCCAACCAATACATACATGTAAAGAATTGCATGGAAATTGCATGGGCATTTCTGTGTATTTTACGGTAATTTACAGTAACAAGCACATCATGCACTGAAACATAAATAAATCAAAAGGACAAGAAATCAACATAAACTGATATATTCAAGTGGTTTTGGGTGGTTGAAAAACAACAAAAACAAAAGAGGGGAATACTATCTTGAACAACTGAAAAAAGAAAAAACCCCAAACCAAGTCCAAGTTTGGTTTTTATCTTCAGGGACCCCATGCAATGCAATGCAATGCAAATATAGATGAGCACTCAAATGGCTGTTACACATTTCCCTTTGTTTACAAAACATTCCCAGTAACTGAAAGAAATTATACATACAGTATATAAGGATGTTATTTCTTTTCTCAAAATTCTCTTTTATGGACTTGTGCCTATCTATCCCAGTTTTCAATTATACTGAAGGCATCCTCTGAAAGGAATTCTGCTTTCATCATCGGCATTTGATATAAACACCATCAAATATAAATTCAAAACAGGGATGTCCTTTTGAATCAAAGACCATCACAACCTAAACAATATACAAACTGAAAAGGTAAAAAAAAAATGATAGTGCACATCTTGCAAGTACAGTCAACCTTGCTTAAAGGTAGGGAATCCCATTTGCATGCCTTAAATGAAGAGTTGTATAAATACAGTGGTATGTTGAAGAGAGTATCATTCTAGAAACTCCCATAAAGTATTGAAAGTGGAAGGTAACATTTAGTACACTTTTATTGACCGTTAGATTTTGAATTGAATTTTTTTCGGGGCTCACCGTAAATTCCAGTACATTACTAGGCTACCTTTGCAGACCCATGCACTGCATGTCTGTCCATCATGTATATTTTGTGAAGAAAGTTCATCAAAACTTACAAACATTTCTATATAAATTCTTGCCACACACTCTATATGTTATTACATCAGCTCTTATACTTTGAGATTTGTGTTTATAGATAAAAAATACAGAAGACTGCAACAAAAATGCTTAAGTGTGGCTGACACACAGAACTACTGAGTAGTTGAGTTTTGTGCATTATTCAAATTGTAGATAACTGTTGACTTCCAAATTTCTCAGCAGTGGCCTAAAGGTTCATATTTAATGTTTTGCTGCATTTTGGGAGGTCTGTAAAAGGTATCCCCTACCTTTAAATCAACCTCGCATTAGTCAAATAATCGCTTGGGAAAGTCAAAGGTCTTTTCAAGTCCTCTTTTCTCTACATTCTATTAATTCTAATCCCTCAAAAGTTGAATTTTCTCTAAGTCGATGCTATTCATTCCAAATAGTCCAAACAGATTTGACTAACACAAGGTTTACTGTGCTACCACAATGGTCTTCCTTTGTTTGTTTTTTTGTTTTGTTTTTTTTTTCCCCATGTATATGAATAATGGTGATATGGTAGAAGTAGAGGGCAGACCAAAACAAGAACAGCCATTAACATAGTACATGCCACGTGCATGTCTCATAGTCACTGGTGTCTATATATATATGAAGCGTGTCTGAAAAGGGTCAGCCTGTCATAGCTAAATTTGGTTTTGTTTCCTCTGAAAGAAGTCGTTCATACTCAAAAGGGAGAACGAAAAAATGCCATGATTCACCCCATAAAAAATAGACGATAGTTACCTTTTATGTGCTTCTTTTTGCACATATGAGGGTGATACCACATGAATTTGATATTTATTACCTTGTTGCCATGCCACTTTTCCATATGAAATTACAACTTGTATAAAAACGTCTTGCATACGATGGTGAGGGGAGAAGTATTTACAGCATCAACATCTGTGCTGTTGTATCACACATCCAAAAAAAGGGGGGGGGGGGGAGTAAAAGTCACCAAGTTGTGTTGTTGCTGTTGTTGTTGTTGTTAGGTGATCCGAGTATCCTCTCGGATCACCTTCTGTTTTTGTACGGATTCTTTCTTCTTCTTCTTTTTCTTATTTCTCCCCAAAAGTTGTGCATCGATTAGCTCAGAAAGTCCTCTTCCTATCAATTTCAAACTTATACCATATATGTATCGTCTCCCAAAGACGGCAATCGAACTAAAATCAAAGTGATCAGTCGACCGTGACGTCACAATGACGTCATTATATGAAAACACATTCTCAATCATATCTCATTAATGGAATGGAATTTTTCAATGAAATTTATGTCACATATATTTCAAGTCAAGCGCATTCTACTCATATTCTCAAAATTCATCTATACCTTAAAACGTGCACGTACGCGCGCGTTGAAATATTTGTATGCTCAAATCGAGCTCAAATTTTTTTTGCACACGTTTCAGACCATTTAGAGCATTTTTTGAAAAATTGAAAAAATTTTACGGACGCGTACGCGCGCGCGCATATACGCACGCACAGCTCATATGCAATAGAAATTTCCCGTTTTTTCACACTTATCGCCTGCCTGAAATGTCAGGGAATATGTCTACCAAGTTTCAAGTCAATCCAACTCAATATCACGTCATACGGGCCCGTCAAAGTTGAAATTCCGCGCGCGCGTCAATGGCGATATACAGTGCAACAATGCCAAAAAACCGCCAATTTTAAATCCGATTTTACTCGTCAGGAAGGACGGTGACCCCCCATTTTCTTTACATATTCTGAAAGCTGATGAGTTGTACATGTCATTTCATGGGTTGGCGATGCTGGAAAGATGATTAAAAGATATCAAATTTCTTAATAAAATAGAGTAAATTTTCAAAATGACGTCATCAAATTACAAGTTCACTCGAGCGTATCTTACTTATCCTTTGCCCATTTTCATTCAGATTTCAGTATGTTGTAGCTTACTAAATGCTCTTTCATTAATATAATAACAATATTTTGATTAGATGACGGCATCACCTCGTAATATTGGATTGAAAATAATCTTGTCAAATTTGACCAGTTTACGTGTTATCTTAATGGGAGTGCAGTTTTTCTGGAAATGAAAATTGACATGACTATCTTTTTCGAGCATTAGCTCACTTATGCTTCGGTGAATTTCTCTAAGATTTTAATATGTTGTAGCTGAGACTTTGGACTATCGTTAGTGTGCCCTTCATTTTTTCATACGGTATCGGGATCACGTCCAAAAACTTGGTTGAAATCAAAGCCTATCTTCGATGTCTTTTCATATTTCTTTCTTTTTCCAACTTTCTTTGCAATAACTCAAGAAAAAGATACTCTATCACCACCATATTTTGTACATGTTTAGTTCATGTCACGTACATTATTTCATAAAATAACAACCACTTCATCAGACGCCATCTTAGGTATGTAAATTAGGGTCAAAGGTCATAAATGTTTCATCCTGTATCTTGGTGAATACATGTTCTATCTTCCCCATATTTTGCACACGTAAAGACCTTGTTACAAGGATCATTTCACAAAATAACCACGTTTTGCTCAGATGCCATCTTGTCTGTGCAGATCGGGGTCAAAGGTCATATGTACTTCTTTCTTTATCTTCGTTATGACGTGTTATCTCTATGGGAGGGAATTTTTCTAGATGTGAAAATTGACATGATTGTCTTTATCGAGCACTAGCTCACTTACCCTTCGGTGAATTTCTCCCAGATTTTAATATGTTGTAGCTGAGACTTTGCGCTATCGTACGTGTTCCCTTTGTTTTTCATATAGTGTCGGGATCACGTCCAAAAAAGTGGTTGAAATTAAAGATTATCTTCGATGTATTTTCATATTTCTTTCTTTTTCCAATTTTCTTTGCAATTACTCAAGAAAAATAGCCCCTATCAACCCCATATTTTGCACATGTTTAGTTAATGTTACGTACATTATTTCATAAAATAACAACTACTTGATCAGACACCATCTTGGGTATGTAAATTAGGGTCAAAGGTCATAAATGTTTCATCCTGTATCTTGGTGAATACATGTCTTATCTTTCCCATATTTTGCACACGCAAAGACCATGTTACAAGAATCATTTCACAAAATAACCACTTTTTGCTCAGATGCCATCTTGGGGGTGCAAAGTGGGGTCAAAGGTCAAATATACTTCATTCTGCTTCTTTGATAGTGTATACGGAATTCGGTACCCAAGATGGCAGGTCTGAATCCCTTTTCAAAATGAGAATCCAAACATAACACGACCAATGTCCCTAATCTCAGGTGAAAACTCGAATCATTGATTAAAAAAAAAATCGGATTACCTAATTTGTCAGTCTTGACAAATTCCGAGTCTAGTTGTTGTTGTTGTTGTTGTTGTTTTTTGTTTTGATCAGACATTGAACAAAGATATTCACAACATGCCAACATTGGTTATTCCTGACCAAATGAAATATCAAAGAGACCCCTCCCCCCCCCAAAAAAAAAAACAACAACAACAACAACAACATACAGGAATATTAATTTTGTGAAAGGGGGCTTTGATTTTTTTTTTTTTAATGCACTGACTCACTTCTTTTGTGTTTGGACAAAAAGGAATTTCGAACTCTTTGCTATTTGCTAGGTAAAGATATTCAGATTAATACATTGTATATGTAGTACCTTACAATTTAGCATACTACTTATTGAATGTACATTCTATTTGGGATTACTGAAAGTATTGATGTCTCCAGTACTTAATATTCATGTAAAAGCTGATACCATATTTTGGAAGATGTAGGGATTTCGCCACAGAAGACACTTGATATTACAGCTTGCTTTGAATAATGGTAGTACTAATCTAAAAGTAGAAATTTTCACTGTATGGAAATTTTTGCACATTTCGCGCGACCAAAAGCTAGTGCGAAAAATAAAAGCACATGAATATTTTTGCAAGCCGTATATTCAAGTGGTTAATGTATCAATTCCGTAGAATCAAAAACCCACAAAATTCATCTTACCCGGCCGAGCGCAAATAATTACTTGTGCAAAAATATCCTCTCTTACAGTACACGTGTTTCACTTTATGATGTGATGATATAAAACAAGAATGAAGTATGCAATGTCGACAACTGAGAACTAAGGATCAAATCTTACGATGACATCACTAATAACCAATTTCCATAGCACCATATTGCAAACATGCAATCTTGTGAATTGGCTTCTTCTTCTTCTAGTCAGATAAAATCAAATGGGGTGGTGGGACTTGGGATGTTTTACCTAAATTTGTAACTATCAACGTTGTGATCTGAAATCTAGATTGATGTCATAATAATTGACACAAAACATGGCCTTTGAAGCAATTGTTAGGATGGCTGATAGTTACATTTCACTGAATTCTTTGCTCGAATTGACAAATGCCTCAACTCTTCCATGTTCAGCATACCAGTACATAGTACATTGTACACTGTATGTACAAAAAATGTTCATCATGATGGATTACAGAGGAACTAATGCCTCAGACACAATTTGAGGTAAAAGCTTAAAAAAAAAAGACCAAAAAAAGACCAAAAAAAAAAATGTTGTGCTGAAGGAGTGGTTCATCTATCACAGTGGCACTCAACACAATGAGCTATGTTTTAGGCCTTGGTCATTGACTTTCTTCAGGTCCCAGCTGTGACAAGTAATGCGCAACTTCTCCACTCTCTCTCTGCCACCCCTCCCCACCCCTCCTTCCCCCTTCCTTGCACCTATTGCACCCCTCCAATGACTCGCCGGCTTACAGGAAGGCAGGTAATAAATTTGCGGTGTGCTGCCTGGAAGTCATTACTTACCACCGGCTTATCCCCGCTTTCTAAAAACAATGGCCGAACGAAGAGCCAGACAAGCTTGTAAGGGATGGGTGGATGGATGTACGCCATGACACCAATTCCATTACATCTTTGAGGGCAACAACTCCCCCCTCTTCCCCCCCCCCCCTTCATCCCAACTGTTTCCCCTATTTTTCCTCCTTCTTTTATTAGCCTCCAAAGCCTCATCCATTTCTTTTCCACACTTATTTTCTCACTGCTCTAATCCGAGATGATCCCCCTTGAGGAGGTGGTGTGCTGGAAATATCCAAAAAGTGTCGCTTTATGAATACTGAACGAGAGCAGCAAGTGGAGGAGTGGGACAGACTGTGATTGGCGGAGAAGGCAGATGATCTTCCGTTCACGTTCCCTTTTTCCAAGATTCCAGTCTTAATCACAAATGCCAAATATATACTCATGAAATCAAAAGCTGAGGAAGAAATTAATATTCTATTCTATTCCAATAGAACTTGATGGTTATTCTTTCTCAGATAAATCCCCCCCCCTAAAAAAAAGAAAAAAAAAGGTAGGCTTATTCCAATGGTTTTTCCAAATATTTTATCAGTTGTATCGGATGTCAATTTTTCACATTACAGAATAGTTAACAGTGTATTCCTAACACGTCTGGTGATTGTTTGAATTAGTATCACAGTTCATCATTCTTGTGCACTTAAAGCATGAATTCTTGATTCAGAAATCAATGTCATCAATACACAGCTCATTATTCTTGTGCACTTAAAGTATGAAATCTTGGATCAGAAATCAGTTATCAATACACTTTCTCATTTTGATCTACAGTCTATGCAAAGGCAAGCACCATTCTCGACAATACACAATGCAAATGTACAGTTAGCCTTCACATAATTTTTTTTTTTTTCAAAATACATGTACTTCAAGTAGGTTGATCATGCATTTTTCTGAGAACAGGATCTCAATGTTATTCACTATATACATGTACTGACTATCATGCAGCATAATGTGTTTACATTTTGGCTCCATATATATAGAAAAGACAGAACTGAAAGATGATTCACTTTTCTGTCATACCTTTGTCAATCCCCCTCATCTTTCAAATGATATAAATTCAATCTTTTCCAAGAGATCTACAATGCAATCATGGAGCAAAGATGAAAAAAAAGGCATCAAAAGCTCTTCAACTCTTGGCATATAATATCTCTGTTGGTCTAGAAAGACATGTCCAGAAATATTACATGATAGACAAGTTAAAAAAAAAATTGAAACAGACAAATAACAAGCAAAGAAGCTATCTATTTTCTGACACAAGATGTCAACAGAATCATGCGTTATCAACACAATCTTCTGCAATTGTTGCAAAGGGAGGGAAAAAAATGAGACATAAGTCCCCTTTGGTTTATAAGCCCTACTTTTGTCTGACCTCTGGGAGGAAATCAAGGGAGCTGGGAGGAAAAATATCTTGTCTGACAGATGTCAACTTCATATCATCTTCGTTTCTCTTGCCCATGGGCGTATTCCGGGGTTTGCTTCGCAAAACATATCAACCAGATCATATTTACTACTGTTAAATACCGTGCCGGCCCTTTATTATGCTTTCCAGTCGCCGACATTTTCGTCCAGGCTCCCTATTTTCGGGCCGGCCATGCTCTGATCCCCGGCGAGAGGGTTGAATCTTTCTCTCCCCCCCCCCACCATCCCCACACCCCTTTACCCTCCCTGAATTCCTGTTCTCCGGAGAGTTCTCGAAATGGGGCCATTGTGACTCACCGCTGGTCCAAACTCAGCCGCTTCCTCTTAGCACCTCGAAATCCAGTAAGCGGAAATGATGGTCTCTCTGCGTCTCTCCGTCACTGTCTCTCTGATGATATCTTCTGCTCTGTCTTTTTTCTCTCAATCTCTCTCTCTCTCTCTTCTTCTTCTTCTCTACTTCTCCCTTTCTCTCTCCCTTTCCCTCTCTTCTTCTCTCTCTATACAGTATATGTCCCCCAAAAAATATTACAATGGAATTCTTGCATTGATAACTTCCAATATGATTAAACTGTCCCAAGTGCTATTTCAGGGTCTAAAAATATAACATCTTACCTATATTTTGCAGAAAGCCCCATTCAGTGTGGTTAAGTGGTCAAAGAGAATTATGGATTATTGTGCTGCATGTCATGGGTTTGATTCTTCCAAGTTCAGCACTTGGATACTCTTGGAACGGCATATTAATGTGTGAACACAATGGATAGAACTTGAAGGGAAGGGATTCCTGACATGCTCTACGCAACTCCTCATTTCTCTTTGACCACAAAAGCAAATTGGATGGGGTTTTCTGGAAGATGTGGGTAAATAAAACTGCATTTGGATTGATCCACTCTTTTCAAAGTTATCATTGTAGAGGATCCCATTGTATTTTTGTTTTTGACATCGGAATATAAATTTCAGTGTATGGAGTGCTTGCGCTATCAGGCACTGTCTACTCCCTCCAGTCTCCAATACAAATCTATCTTCAATTATTCTTCAAGTTTCATGTTGCATCCATCCACCCATGCCCTTATTTCAAATACAATCCTGCCATTAATACAAATAGTAAAAACTGTCATGTCATAAAAACTGCTACATTACAGTAAAAAATGCTTGCAACTCTGCCCACAACACCCATCCAAAGCATAACTGGAATGATATTTAATTTAATTTGATTAAATTGATTGAATTTCATATCATTTATTCATTTTTCATTTTTAACAACAAAGAGCATAAGTGTACAAAACATATCACACACACAAAAAGAGAAATATCTATATAATTTATTGTGTACATATCAAAATATAATATAAACACACATAATAGCACATCAAAGCGTAATTTGTTTCAAACTTTTTTAAAACTTTTTGGGAAGTTTGCAGTTGATCAAGATTTGCTATGTGAATCCATGGACACACAGAAGAAAACTTGCCAATTCTGTCACATGACTTCTGTTCACTGCTAACATGACTTCCTGCCCCCATACACTAGACATGAAGCTAACTAGCTGGATGGGCATTTGTATGCAGCAGCCTGAGCCAATTGCTGCATATCTACTATGCAGTGGGCAAAACCTCTTCTGTAGTGCTATAATGAATTATTACTCATGTATTATTATTATTATTATTACTATTACTATTATCATTATTATTATCATTATTATTACTATTATTATTATTATTATTATTAGTAGTAGTAGTAGTATCAATATTATTATTATTATTATTA
The DNA here is from genome assembly GCF_964275005.1 of Diadema setosum. Lineage (NCBI taxonomy): Eukaryota > Metazoa > Echinodermata > Echinoidea > Diadematoida > Diadematidae > Diadema > Diadema setosum. The sequence goes on from NC_092701.1 coordinate 11,970,493, forward strand.
TTATTATTATTATTATTATTATTATTATTATTATTATTATTATTATTATTATTATTATTACTATTATTATCATCATCATCATCATCATCATCATCATCATCATTATTATCATTATTATTATTACTATTATTATTATTGTCGTGTGTGAATAGAAAGGCCAGACACAGTAATCTTTAACTCAATGAGGGCATGCAGATTTTCCTATAATGTGCACTTCCCATAGACACCTACCCAAGTATTCTTGGAACTAGTCTCAAACAGGTTAATGTTACAATACAATATTTCACCAATGAGAATGAGCCAATTCATCTAATTTCCTACAACACTTTTGCTTATACACTACAGTCTGACTCAAACTCACCCCAACCTAATGATATCAAAGACTGCCATGAGTTTGAGACAGAAGTGGAACTATATATAGTTTATATGATATAAAGTGCAGTGAAGTCTTTTATGGACTTTTTCTGTTGTCTTGAGAAAGGCTTGTAGTGTTCTATGTTTTCCTTTGTCACTAAATTACGTAGATTATACACCAATCAAAGAGTTTAGTCTCTATTGGTACCTGGAGAGAAGAGGTCTAGTCCAAGGCTGTAGAAGGCTGCTGGATTTCAAGACACTTTCTGCATTGCTTCTAGGATATTTCTGCACCCTTGAAGAAATATGGGTTTTTTTCGTCATGGTGTTAGTAAACTTGTATTCTTCTTTTTAAGATTTCTCTTGGCTCTGGAGTCTGTTCCTGCAATGTGTCATCCCCCTCTGCTTGTTCTCCACCTCAAAATTGCTCACACTCATGTAAAAACAGGTGAGCATGCATGTTTTGTTCACATAGGGTATGGCTTCAGTTCAAATAACCCAAGGATAAATTCACTGACTAGCCTCTGCAGTTAACACTTTTGTATGTTCTCCTATAGCAGTCTAATAGTATGCACTCTCTTGGCAAGTAATACAGTAATGTTTTCCCTGTTGTTCTCAAACATGCAAGCAGTAGAAGGTAATACATCTTGTATGATCATCTCTTGCATTAAAGGAGCATAGTTAATGTTCTTTAGCAGTCAAGAAGCATAATCATGAAATTATGTAATACTTCTTATTTTTTAGTACTCAGGTGGCTTAGTAATTCACAGCTTGTTGCTATATTTTTTAGTTTGTTTCTGTTTGTGTGTTTTTCTTTGATTTGTTTTGTATATTGGTCAGTTGGTAGACTGAAGTATGAAATTTTGCCACAGCATTTGATGATTCCATTTTGCTCTCGAAAATGGCACAACAATAAAACCACTTCCATTTGTTGTGTCTATAGGCTGTCCAAACTTCTGTGTAGCTTTGGTACAAGCAACAAACAAAAGTATGCCAAAACAAAATTATTTTATGCTATTTCTGGTTGACTGACTAAGCAGAACAAATATGACTCCTCATTATGTGGAATTAAGATAACCATAATGTATACATGAACACTTTCTGATCAAATTTATGTCTCACAATGAATATGAGGATTGGAGACAAGTCTGATTATTAATCTTTGTCTCCATAAATATACACCTGATTGAAGAGACAAATTCTGGTCTTGAAAGAACTTCTTTTTTTTTTTGAACTATCTGCACACATGCTATTATAAATGCTATCTTATTTGGTATGACTAGAAATACAATGTTTTAAACTAAATGTATATATATATATATATATATATATATATATATATATATATATATATATATCGTCGCTGGGGTGACAAGATCTCGTATCTCAAAAATGTCAAAAAAAAACTTTTTTTTTTAGCTTAATGGTCAAATAATGGGTCAAGTGATGTCTTGGCCAAATCCTAACTGTCTTACTCCAGAAATGAAGCCACCATGACATGTCAAAGAGAAGGCTTTCCCATTCACTATAGTGCTTTGGCTGCCATGTTTTTTCGCTATCCTGAACATTTGACGATTTTGAGATACGAGGTTTTGTCACCCCAGCGACGATATATATATATATATATATATATATATATATATATAGATATATATATATATAGATATATATAGTGTGAGAGATACATTCTAGTTCCCTGAGTCCCGAACGTGCGCAGTGCCTCATTGTTGGGTGCATATAATTGAAAGAAATTGGACTCGAGCGCAACGTCCCGCCTCAGTCCAATTTCTTTCAATTATATATATATATTTACTATTTACTTTTTTCATTTTACTTTTTATTCTTTTTTATTTTTTTAGGGGGGGGGGTCTTCAGACACTCATGCTCTTCTACTTATATGAGAAAATTTATCTACCCACAAATTGATAATTCTACTGTCTCTATCTGAAAATGATGTGGGTGATTTAAAGATTCATCATGGATGTACATATTCCCTGTATTCTCTACATCTAATCCTTTCCCTTTAATATTTACTTTGTCTGTGGGCAAAAATGGAAAAAGAAATTGCCAATTATTTAAAAAAAAAAAAGCTCTACTCTCAATTCTTGCTATGTCCTACCATAAAATGTACATAACTCTGATATGTTTTTCCCCATCTCATAATTCCTTTACTCCACTGCATGTAAATTTTCCTGATTGCTTCTTAGCTGTAAAACACGTGTGCCTTACGTGTACAAATTATTGATAAAATTTATAGCTCCATACCACTCTCCTTGAGGCTTCATTCGTATCCACACAAAAAGGAACAATTCCAACATCTCTTGAAAGACTGGGGCAGTTCACGCAAACATCACACAATGGGTGTCAATTTTCTCGCTTCCTTCACATTTCAAACTTCCCTTTTACTTGTGCTATGAGTAAAAGCGGGCACCGACTTTAGCAAGTTATTGCTAGAATTAGTCACTGTGTGTTTATTGACTAGCATTCTTAATGTTTGCCACAAGTGTCTCAGTCACACTGAATGTCCTTCATCTGCCTTGGATGCTCACAATGCGCTGGATACTCTCTTCTTTGAAGGGCCTGATGAGATCGAACAAATCACAGCATATTTTGAGTAGAAGCTGCTGGTACTGCTCATGCACTGAACTTAAAGCACATGAAGGGGGGAAGGGAATACAAAATGCAATACAAAATAAACATCTTCATCAAATTATGGGAAACTTGAGTGTAAGTTAGTTGGGAAACTGATAACAATTTCAGGATAAACCACACCAGAAGATTTGTCATATTCCCATAATTCAAATACTATGGAACCATTCAATGTATATTTTTCTATGATACATTTCAGACTGAAAATTCAAAATTAACCAACAGTTTAGGAAGGACAGAAATTACATAAGACTGAAATGGAGGAGAGACAGAAAATATATAAGACTGAAAATGGAGCTACAGTGTAGGAGAAAGGGATGGAAAGAGTATTTAAAATGTCTATTAATTCAATATCCAACCTCCATTGTGTAAAGTCATCAATTTCATTGAACAGGAACTTTACAATCTCTCGAACCATTTGATGGTAATTAAAGGAAATGAAACAAAATTTTTTCCGTGTCTACTTGCTGCAAATATAGCCTGTCTGAGCTCAACTTGCCACTAAAGCAAAATGTCATCTTTCTATTTTACACCGGAAGGTGTCAGGATTGCCTTTAATAAGTCAATATTCTCGCCAGTGTCTTAAATGTTACACGATATCAGATACATCTATATATTACTCTCCGGGGGGGGGGGGGGGGGGGGGATATCAGGGCTGTGACATTTGTCATTTTTGTCCCGGCTTGGCGGCAGCAGCTCTGGAGTAAATGGTGTGACTAATGGAATACTCGTGAATCAAATCGATGCGTCAAAACTCTGAAAAAGCAAAGGCAAAGTAAAACATCTTAAACAAAACAATCCCCTCCCCCTCCTCCTCCTCCTGTGCATCAAAACAAGGAGTAAACTTGCACAACAACAAACTCTTCTACCTGACTTTGGTTTCTTGTGTTATCCGTGTGGGTGAGCTTAACACCAAGGCTTTTATCACCAATGAAAAAGGAGGGGGTTAGAGGTTGCCCCCCCCCCCCTCCAGTAAAGACCCCTCCCGTCCCCCTCCCACCCCCCACCCCCACCTCACTGTCCTCAGTCTTGTCGAGCTTCTCATCATCTCGTTAGAATTAAGTAGCAGAGACAGCTAAGTATCAAGTGGTAGCCAGGGCTTAAAATAGCTACCGCCTGTGATTGAGTTCACACGGTGCCTTACTCACAGTCTAGCGCTCGCATTACTCTCCTGATTCGATAACGGCTTTGCTAATAACGCGGTGGAAAGCTTCACTTTGCAAATGGCCATCCACACTGGAAGAGATGCATAAAAATTTACACAGGCAAAAATTATCCAGTTATATTTCATTTATCTCTCGCAGCAACAGGTTGTAACAATTACTCCACATTTGCAGCTGTTGCCTGTGGTTATATATGGGCCATAATATTTCTTTCATGGAAGTTTTCAAAGTGCCTTTCAGCTTATTTTCTTTTTTGCTCATAATCTTTATTTGATTTCATTCAATACAAAATTGCTGAATAAAGTACAAGCATTTACTTGAATGTGCAATAAAACAAGCAAATGAAATCTAAGTTCAGTCATCAATCATTTGAATTAAACACACTTACATACCTCTCTATATAAAGATCATCTCTAAAGAATGACACTTCTATGTGCATTATACTGCATAAATGCAAACTGAAACATACTTTTTACTTAGTTTTTGAGTGAAGTCAACTGTAATTGAACCATGCACAGAGGCTCAGAAGCTATATGATACCTTACATCAAACAAAACACTTTTATGTATACTGTACATATGCATTTTGCGGTGTACATTTCATCACAGGGTTTTGCAGCTGACAATCAGACTAATTTTGAATTGCTATTTATTTCCCACTTGTTCATGGTATGAAGGTACACCCTACAATTCCCCACAGGGTCTTCAAGGCAAACTTTGAGATGGTTTGTAAGTCATACCCTCATATCCTGCATAGTCTGTCCTCTCATAACTATGACCTACATGTACTCTTATCCGTCAGGACAAGAAAGCAGTAACTTCCACAGGACCCAAGTTTGGAATGATCTTGACAGAGAAATAATTCAATTTCATTGCTTCACGATTTTTTTTTAGGCAGGTACTCAAATTCCTTCTTCTATATATTCATATCTGTAGCAGATTTCTTGATCTTGCCGGGCACTGGAGGTTCATACCTAGCATTACCCTAATTGTATCTGAACTTTGGACTCTGCAAGGGATTTGGGCGGATGGTGATCTGTGGAAGCGAATTTCTGATCGCATCAATGGCTATCTCTCTGCCTTAACCGCATGATTGGATCTTCAGCTGCGATTATGGTATTCTAATTTCTTGCTCAAGTGAAGATGCCCTTTTTTGTTGTTAAATGTAATGGATATTCACTTTGCTATATTCTTCTAAAAATGCAGTTCCCACTTCTTAATTTATGATTCATTACTACTGTAAATTTCCCGTGATTAAGAATCAAGTTTAATATATCAGGCTTCTGGGAATATACCCTCAACAAGAATACACTATAGTTTCAATGTAAAGTCCTCATATTTTGCATGAATCCTGTTCCCCACTCCGGCGGGGGTGGACGGAACATAGGTAAACTGAAAGAAGAGAAAATGACGTCCAGTCACAATGGATGCGGGAATGAATGTGTGTCTTTATTCTCAGTATAAATCATACTGAATTTCAATGATCATATTAATAGCAATCAAAATAATTATCAATCACTCCTTCTCATCAGCACAATGTGAATGACACATGCAAATATGCTGATAAGAATACCTAATTCTTCATCAGTATAATTGATAATTTACCTTGCTCAGTATGATGCTTGATTTATACCTCAACAATTCTCTAAAATCAAAGGTTAATTATAACACTTACACATAACAATCAATCTTATTGTTCCTTCGCAGTAAGCATAATTAACTGTAAAATTCTCCTTTGATAAAACAATCTAGCCTAACCTTAACCAGTCATTTAATATGTTAAGGATTTAATCCAATAAATGCAACTACATATCCTTTAATTATTCTCTGCTTGTATCAATGAATTGAAATGCAAATGATTGAATAAACCTAAACCTGGAATGCATTCACTTCTTTGGCAAGTATTGTTTTAAAAGCAAGTAGGAAAACCTGTAGTCTTAATACACTGCAAAACAAATCTGAGTTCTTTAGTTTTCCTTTATTTCTCTAAAAGCCAGGTTTTCTCTCTCTTTCCTGCTCGTTTCTGTATTTTTCTCCTCTGATATGAAACCAAACGCTTCTGTAAAATCTTTTACAATATAAACTTTAACAACATTTGAGATGATCCCTGCCGTCAGGCAAAAGCGAAAGTATTTCGGGAATTTCACGACAGTCGCTCTGCGGACCAAACTTTGGGGACGATCCCTGAATGATTCCTTTTTAATTTCTTTATACCAAAGTGAGGAACTGGCCAAAAGTGAGGAACTGAGGAGCTGAGAAAGTGAGAGAGGTACTGACCACAACTATAAACACACCGTCCAGAGAGCTAGTGGTCAGCGCTCTGGCCGATAAGGCGTGGAGGTTGCTGTGAGTCATCCAAACTGTGTTCACACTGGACCTCCATTTCTACATCTACACTCTAAATATGTACACTATTTTACTTCTCGCTGTTTCTATTTTGTACAATACGACAATGCTACAATACTGCTCTGTTAACATCATCCATAGTATCCATGTATTCACAATTTGTACACTCGTTCAGGCATTTGGGTTTTCCACTCAGGAATGAAATAGATATCAGTGACTTTGCAGTCATTCCCAAGATAGCCTAAGGTCAATGGACTCTGGTGCGGCGCACCACCTAGGAGAGTGTTTACACTGACTGCTCTGCTCATCCTTCTACACTGTATTGCACAGCATATGGCTTGTTCACACTCACACTAGCAGTACTTAATCCGAAACTAAATCAGCTTAAGTAGCAATTATACATTTTTCATAATGAAAGCGATTAAATCACTACAGAAATATAATAATGACACAAACACTCAAATTCATATAACCACTACCACACCATAATCAAGCAATCATATCCGGTATTAACACTAATGAATACTATTCAATAACTTCACTGAGAATACCATTTGTGATCTGAATTCCTCTCTTTCTGAAGGAGGAACCCTGCAAGTTAACTACAACACACTAAGTATCATGTAATTTACCCAAATTTACCAGTCAAAGGGAATGGTTTACAAAATAATTTAACAGGAATAAAAGTCAGATTTCTTACCTGAAAGAAGAGAAAATGACGTCCAGTCACAATGGATGCGGGAATGAATGTGTGGGGCTCAAAACCACATCCATCGGGGTGGAGTCAGTTTTCTTAGAATTTGAAGAAACTGGGTGAGCTCCATTCTGATCTCAGGGGTGGGTGGAATAAACTTATGAGGGTAAATTTCCCTATGTATGCCATTCTAGAGACTTCCAAAAAATTAGGGGGGTCTATTTCCTGGGGCCTTTACAATCCATTCTCATATTTGTTTTGGCCTGAACTTTGTTCTATCAGGGCCTGAGAACTAGCATCCCTGCATCAGAACCCCAGCTTGAATCCTGCCTGGGGCATTCAAGATTTTTCATCTGCTATGTCCCTCTTGAAGTCAAGTGGTATATGTAACTGGTACAACTGTTTGTAGTACTTGCATTCGATATTGAGAGGGTACCTGTACTCTCAAAAGAACAGTTTCTTGTTGTATCTTTGAATAGGCTACCCCGCCTGACTATAACCATATCATTTTCATTCATTTGTGAAGTATCTTGGATGACAGCCTACTAACAGAGCATTGATACAAAAACAACAGTGATGATAAAAATAAGATTACAACATAAAGCGATTTGTTTTGGTAATGACAATTTCATCTACCGAGATCCTGATTTTTGGTTTTGAATGCAGAAAAAAAAACTCTCCAACGGCAGTATGATTCAAACCGTTATCTCAGTCCATTCATTTATTTTACTGCACACTGACTTTAAATTCCAGCGGTTCTTTCAAGATCAAAAAGAAAAATCGCAGGAGACGACCATAATCAAGGCCCTACACGTCTTTCTCTCTTGAAGCTCTGCCCCTGACACAGTGCATGTAAACAGTTTAGAAAAGGAAGAGAACATTAAACAAAGGTTTCCGCTTCCTCGATGCGTCCACATAGGCACGCAAATGAATTGGCCGAGTGACTAATCGGACCTGGCAATCAGCGGCGCAGCGAATTTGGGTATTGAATTTCTGAGCTGTGTCCTGCGGCTCTCTGAGCAGCTAGGCAGAGGGGGCAGGCACAGCCACCCTAAACTCTGGCTTCTTTTGTATCAGCCCCTGACGTCTACGCATTTACCAGAGATGATCGAGCATCACAGTTGCGGCTGATCAGCTGCAGAAATGTCATTTTTTGGCCCTAAATAGCAAAATATGCAATACCTACAGGAAAAAAAAGTTCTCTCTTCCTTCTATTCTTTTTTTAAACTCCACCGTTGCGGTCAGAGGCTCTGCTTGCGGCGATGCCTCGTAATGTCATTCCCTGTCAAGTGTCCAAGTCTATTTTGTCAAAGGTGGAAGAGGGTAAGAAAGGAAAGATGATCCACAGGAATACACCAGCTGCTGGCTTCAGAGGTAGGAAGTGGCTGCAAAGCTCCCAGATCTCTCCCAGTGAAAGCATCGAGGGGTCGATCGCTCGTTTCCGCACGATCTCCGGTAATAATGATCCACTGTTTTGTTTCTGGTCTTCCATATCGTATCACCAATGAATAAGTATACCTACCTGCTGGGTGGTAATTACTGGCAGAAAACAGAAAGGAAATAGGGCGCAATTTGCGCAGATGAATCATTATGACAATGAACATTATATTCTTCTTCCTTCATTGAAAGTAGAAAAAAAAATAGGACTGTTCCCCTCCTCAAACCCCCCCCCCCCAACACACACACATAAATACAATCAGATGCACACACTGTGATATAATAAGTTGTAAAGTGAGACCAAGCGCTCTATCTTCGCATCAGGTTTTTAACCTTTCTGACAACTCTGATCGTGTGGTCACGGTGAATGTCACAAGGTCACCGACATTAATCATGATGAAACCAGTCTTCCACTAGATGCTCAACATGGACTGCTGTGCACGACCTCAGATGCTGCAAGGGTTAATCATCTGGAGTATGGAAGACTGCCAGTAATTCCAGCTAACCAATGCCATGCCAAATAGGCACAATCCACACATGGACTCATGTTCTTTGCTGCATTATAGGCTTGTCAATCATCATCAGAAAAGAACTTCAAGATGGCCACTGCCTTTCTGATTTTTTGTTTTGTTTTTTAAGCCATCGAGGATGGACTAATTTTGCTACAACATGCACTTCCCATAGACTCCTGCTCGAGTATACGCGGAACTCATCCTCAACAGATTAAATCAAAGTCAGGTCTGAATATGTCAAATGTACACACTGTATCAGAAGAACTAATCTACAAATACATTGTACACGGTAGCATGTAGTGATACATTTATTTCCATATTTTGTTTGTGTGTTCTTATCAAATCAATGTAATAAATTTAAGGATGAAGACAGAGGTTAAAGTACAAGTACACTATCGTAAGACTGTATGCAGTCTAGACTTTTCTAGTTTGCAGTTAAGTATAGTACTTGGCCAGTTAGAGTTGACATTTTGAAGCGATGGTGTGTTTGGGTCCTATAATGTGCCAAGAGGATTGCAGAGCCTGTGCCAAAACGCTTTTCCTCGTCCTCCGCCAGGTTTATTTTCAAGCCGGAGATGATTCTCTGTTTATTCATCGTCAGACGTTACAGTTCCTCTGGCTGATGAATCTGTCAAACTCTGAGAGTGCTGCCTGCACTTTGAAAACGAGGGCATATTACGGGAACAAAATGTTCGCTGCACAGTATGTACGTGAGCAGCAAAGCAAGTGTGCCTATGATGGCTATGATGCACTAATGATGGGATATGACCTGCAAAAGATGGGGTTTTGGCCTACCTTGAGAAAGAAAAAAACTTGATGTGTTCATTGTTGCAATCATTGCATGCAGGTACAGTGTATTGATCATTCTGTAGCAATGCTTTTCTTTTTCTTTATAGCAGAAAGTGATTATTGGTGGTTTCGTCCTCATGTGGCCATTCAGCATTATCTCATGCTGTTTCTCACCATGAAAGCCTTTAGTTCTGGAAAATATTTGTTGACAAAGTGGCTTGACTCATACAATGTGGACAAGAGTCTTGTGCAGATCAAGACCGAGATATCTTTGCCCTGGTGGTGACTTGTCAGCCAGACAGATACCATAGCTCTTGTTCATTGCGTGATGGGGGGGGGGGGGGGGTACTCGGAGGACTCTTATGCTCAAAACTTGGTTGTTTTACCCTAGAAAAGGGTCTCTGCCAGTCAATCATACCACCTTCAGACTTAGTTAGCATGACAAATAAGAAAGCTAATCATTTTCAAAAGGTAGTTCTTGTTCAGTATTCCTGCCCTTTGTTTTTTCAGGGCCCCCTTTGCCCTGATTTTGAAGACTTTCTGGGCCATAATATCGGCAGCTGCTCCACAAGAGTTACATCCATCTCAGAGATTCCGGATGACACAAATGTTCCAAACATGTTGCAGTACTGTGCCATTAAAGATGGCTTGGCATTTTCAGATGTGCCTCTGAAACAACATCCATGTCTGTGAAATCACCTGTTTTCTCTTGTCGCCACACCATCGGCAGATTCTACCTGAGAATCCAAAAACAAGCATGCGCTGGTGTGTTTAGTCCAAGCTCAAACTTTGGTTTCAATACATCAAATGTGTATTAATGAATATGTGAATGTGTGTGTGTGTGTGTGTCTTTTTTTTTATTGGGTAATGATTGTTATCCCAAAGGTTTGTTGTTAATCCCAAAATGATATAAAGTTTGTTTACTGTAAAACAAGGAATTTTCGCGTGCATTTTAATTTCGCGAATTTCGCGAGCGCCAAGATTCGCGAAATTAAAATGCACGCGAAAGTTCTTGTCTACACTATATGCATTGAATGCCAGTGGCAGTTCGTGAAAATTTCATGCCGCAAAAAAGGCCGTCGGCTCCAATTCACGAAAAATTCATGCCGCGAATATATCATGTTTTACAGTATCCAAAAATGAAACAAAGGTGCATACTAAAATGAACCTTGGGAATCACTAACCTTATTTCACTTTTGGATTAACAAACCATCAGAATAATGAACCTTATTTCATTTTTGGATTAACAACCCTTCAGAATAATGAACTGTAACTGCTTCATTTCTACCCTGATGCATCTAAGTATTGGTTTGTCTATTTTTGTTTGCATTATTGCGATTGTTCACTTCACAACCTTGTGATCCTTTTTCATAAAAGAAATTCACCTGTCCCTTGTGCTTCACTTTGTGATACAGATTTCATGGATACCTGAGTAGCATATCCATCCTTTACTCAAAGGATGCACGTTTTCTTTTGAAGATGCTGACACAGAAGGAAAAAAGGAACAACCCATTGGGAATTGGATAATGGCAATTGCTAGCTACATCACACATCTTGTACATGTATTGTGTACATGTAGTTTATGTGATGATGACTGAATTGAGTAATGTCTGCAACTGCACAAGAAAGGAAGAAACTACAAATGTTGCTACTAGTGTCATTTACATAAAACATATTCAAAGCTTTTATTACAGCATAAACAGAATCATCAAGCTTTGGCGAAAAGCACATATATCACATGAATCCATTTTCTATGGCAAAGTTCCAGCTTCGGTGCATTTCGATATTCTATAAACTTTTGTTTTAAAGATGCCAATGTAAATTAGCAGAATATCATAATTCACGGTTACAAACATTAATGAAAACTCTCAAGGTTACAGTTACAATTGCTGGGCATAATCTACTGTAGTGAAAATCGAGACTTTGTTTAAGAATGATAAATGTTAGATTTGATACTTTGTGTGTTAGAATGATAACTGTGACATTTGATCCAAAGCTAACCATTCACGTACTGAACAAACTCACACTTCTGTACAAATCATTGTAGCACTGGGCCCAGGCCTCCCGTGTGCATATGTGATCATTATGAACAATGTACTTTAGAGCACACTGTTTAGATCAACGCTGTGACTGTAAGGTTGACCAATATCATCGCTTACTTCATTTCTACAGAAAATGTCTCCCCCTCTTTTACCTTGCGTGAATAAAGGGTTCAATAGGAAGCCACTTTGACCGAAAATTGGCTAATTTACAAAAGAGATTACATTCTTACTTTTACTTCATATATTCCCTATACTGTATACAAAGAGATGCATGTATACACAACTCACAAATACACACACAAATACACACACACAAATGACCTTGCAGTGAGCAGGAAATTCGAAATTTGGCCTGCACCTACGTAACATGCCCTGTCGCATGGTAACACTACAACAGGCACCCGACTGGCCAATGTCTCCTGTACAATGGTGTTTTTGCGATTTACGTACGTCCATCGGAATTGTCGTTGACGAGGGACCCCATCTGCTGCACCTAGCAGGAAAGCGGCCGGCTACCTAGAGTGGACAGGAGACCCCGAACAATCCTGGAAACCATTCAAGGGCAGCGCTCTGCCGGTAATCAATGACATCCTCAATCGCACGCTACTGTTCCAAAAGGACTTTGCATGCAGCAACCTTACAGCCCAAAATGAGCCAGCGTGCCGATATCCTAGACTGACCCTGGTGAAGCCCGGATGTTTTGAACATAGAAGGGTCATAACAGTCCTCCTTCCCCCCCCCCCCCCCTCTTCTTTTTAGTAACCATTCTCAGAGTAAAGAAGATGCTTCAAGAACATCCTCTTAATCTCCCATGGAGTAGCACCTGGCCATGTGCGATCAACATTTTATGACCTAAGAATGCGTGAGTGATTCGGGGGAAGGTGATTTCATGCAATCAAGGAAACGGGGCAGAATTCACAGAAATGAAAAGCTACATCTGCAAGCAGAATTCATAAGAGTATGCACTCCATAGAAAACAAAGTTTCTGTTCTTATGATTTATGGATCTCAATGATTCCTAAATTCCAGATTCTTGTTGAAATAAAAAAGGACTTGTTTTAACAGAAAAAAACAAAACAATCACTGTTCCTACATAATGATGTATATACTTATTTGAATGAGGAACTTTTTGAAGTTTGTGATAAAATGTTAACTAGACACAATTGCTATTTCTGTCAGACCCGTCAGTGGAGTATTTGAAGCAGCAGTTGCAATAACAAAACAAAAAATGAAGAAAATGAAAAGCTTGCTTAAAAAAATAACTGGTTCATATCAGACAATCTACAAACTTGCCTCCTGAGGAATTTACGTTCAATTGAAAATAAGCTGACATTCACGACTAGTGTGCTGGCACTTGGTTAAATTTTGTCATATTGTATTGACAACAGAAAGTAGAAATAAAACCAACTGAAACTGAACTAAACGACAATTGTACCTTTAAAAGAAAGTCACTTTCATTGTACAAAAGCCGCTGCTGATGGCATGGCATCATCTCACTGTCTTGTCATCACGACTGACGTGGCCAAAGCCGAGTTGCGATTAATAGCAGGATAAGATGCAGCTGCCTCCTAGCCTCCGGTCCATTAAATGGATAATGGACCAGGTCCAAGCATAAAACATGCCCAGAATTCTCTCTTTTCTCTTCCCTGCAGCATAAATGCCAACAAACTGCAAGTGCTAATGGTCACATCTAGAAAAAAATAATAATAATACTTCTTTAAAAAAAATCAAGGCATACTCTTTCTATTTTCACAGGTGGGTTAATAAATTACACACAAAAAATCACTGTTGTGACAAAAACAAAAAACACTGTTGACGACAAAACTTTCAGTGGTGCATTACTTGATGTTCCTTTCATGAAGGTTAACATACAAGAACTTGTTCATGACACTAAGATTATGAGCCATTCATGGTGGCTTCAAGACAGCCTGTTAAATTACAACAACAACAACAAAAGTTATGCCTTAATTTGGAATTCAAATTGCATAGGAATATCAACAGGACTTCTTTGTTATTGCAACCTAACAAAGCACTTCAGTAGATTACCAGAGCAATATATGCTTTGCAATGACATGAACACACATCTTCCAAACTTTCTCCAAAGGAAACACATGTACGTCAGACTGGTAGATGCTCTTTTTTTTTTTCTATTAGAAACAAGAGAGAGACAGAGAGAAGAACCATGAATACAAAAGACAAAGAGAGGGAGAAAACAGCTATACAGAGTTACACAAAAACAGAGAAAAACATATGGATGAAGAGAGAAAATGCAGCGTTTGATAAGGAGGTTTTATGCAGGTGGGAAAAAAAAGTTCATATGCTCTCTCTCTCCCTTCATAGATCATCTCTGTCCCAATAAATATAATTGAGAAACTGGTATATTTCTTGGGCATATGCACTATAATAATGTCTGCATTTCTGGGGACCACACAAATACAGCTACCATCTTCGGCAGCCAACAACAATCAGCACAGCAGTAAATTCCTGGGGATGCAGAACGAACCAAAGGCATCCAAACACTCTAGTGACACTATCAAAGCCTGTGGCAGTTTAAGTACCACTGAGAAAAGGGCAGGGGCAGTCGTAATTTCTGTAAGAAAGCAAATTGAGGTATAATAAAAGTCATAAATCTTCCAGCGAAACAATCAAGGAGAGATTAAAATGGTTCATGAAGAACAAATCAATGAGAAAATATCACATCTCTCCACATCATCAAGGTTCCATCAGAATTCTAGTTTTAAACTGTAAATTTCAATTACTGGAGATGTTCAAATTTTTTAGGCAACCTGGTGCAAAGTATAATGAGATTTAATCCATATGGCACTAGTAAAATTTCTTCAAGGAGAGAAGGGAGAGTGAGGCTGTGCAGAGTGGAAACAAGTGGTAAGGTGTGGTCACACTATACAAAACATACTACTCTACTGTATGCATCGATTCACTTTCTAGTATTTTCCTTTCCATAGTTCGAGCAGTATGACCTCAAATTTCCCAAGAAATTACCAGCAAAACATCCCACAAAAAAAAAACAACTTTCATGTACTTAGGAAGTTTCTTACTTCTTGCGAAACTATGCAGTTTTGTGGAGTGTAACCTGCTCAGGGCTGAAACTTTGAGGAGTTTGTGACATGATAATACATCCATTCATGTCTAGTATGCACATTGTGCATTCTTTTGTACACGGTTGCGCATAATTGCATTGTTTCCATACAGTGCACTTCTGTTATAATGAACATGGTTATAACAAAATTCTGGTTACAACTAAGTAACGACTTACGTCCCAACATTTAAATTTATCAGCTTTATGTTTTGTTTTATTGTTGATTTGCTACGTTATAACGAAATTTCGATATAACGAAAAAAAAAATGCCGGTCCCGAGCACTTCGTTATAATCGGAGTCCACTGTACTCAAAGAGGGCATGTGGTTTGTGCCCCTGTAGAGCATACCTACTGGAGATTGAAACTACAGGTAGTTTCATACATGTAGATCACTGAAAGTACACATAAGTCTTGTCTTCAGTGTGACCGTGTTCTCAAACTTCTGGAAGATATCTGGAAGCAAACTACAAGTAGTTTGGTGTAGCATAACCACAGCTATAGAGGAAGAGACATAGAGAGAGAGAGCGACAAAAAGGAGAGCAAATAGAGAAAGAGAGGTAGAGAAGGAGGGACGGAGGAAAAAGGAAAAGAGGAAGCTTGCAGTGACTGATGAGCATGAAAGATGGAGAGAGAGATGGATTACTGAGAGTGCTGAAATATCTTGTTCGCTCTCTGAGTACACAGTAGAGCCAGTCCGGAGTCACCCACACGGGATCTCTGGGGATAAAGTGAATGCTTCCCCTCACCTACGCACCCAAAATATACCACACTCAAAGAAAAAAAGAAAGAAAGAAAAAAAGAGGGGGTTGGCTTTGAACAGAGCAAAAAAAGAAAACAACAAGACCAACACAAAACTTGTCCACTTTATCAGCTATAGTCAATGAAACCATCTCTGAGAGGCGAACGTCGTCCCTCATTTCTCAGTAGTAAACAGATCGGAGCTAGGCCGAGGGCGCAGGCTCCTATAGCTCTCTCCCAGATCAGATTATGTTGGTGGGGGAAGGATGAAGTCAGGACTGGCAAGACGGTGGCGAGGAATGCAGACAGAGATTGGGAAAGACGTACGGAATAGGGGAATTCACACACCAGTTTGGGAACAAGATTTCAATTGTGATCCAAACACCAATGTTTGGATCACGATCCAAATCTCACTTTTATTTGATGTGTGAACTCCTGGCAAACTGAAAACCATGATTTCAATTGTGATTCAAATAGTGATTCAACTCAATTACTATTTTTGAGATTTTTCCCCAAATATTTGCAATTACTCTGCACCATGTCCCATATGAACCGCCATTTGAATATCAATGTTTTTAAGCCCACAGTGCATCAGATCTTTTCGCTGCCCACTGCAATGCACGTCGATGGTGTGTGAGTGTGTGTGTGTGTGTGTGTGTGTGTGTGTCTATTTTTTGTGTGTAAGTGTAGACGGGCTCATGGAATTGTGTTGAGTGTGCTGCAATGCGTGAACACACACGACACAAACAATCACGCTGCATGCTGGGGTAGCTCCTGCAGCTGGGTGTCTGACTGAGGACGTACATGCATTCCAGTTGAGTGGGCTTGTGAGATTTTTGGTTGTCGTGTGAACCCCTGAAAAAAAAAAAAATGTTTGAATTGCAATCGTTCAGAAGAATTTTCCATTCGGATTACAATCAAATCTCACTCCCTAGTGTTGGAACACGCTTTACGTTGTAAACTACGTCTTGGTGTGGAAAATATAACGATGCTGAATGAAAAAAAAATATCAAAAATTCAAACAGTTCTATCAAGACAATAATGGTTGCAAAGGTCGTCTTGAGAAGATTATGAACTATTGGTCCAGTATTCTCTAGAGATTGTGCAGTGGCTATATCTTGAGGTTGATTGGACAATAATCTCATGACTATTCACACGTAGGTTACTAGTAGATGCACCTGTTAGCAGCAGATTAAAGAATGAATGCAAGACTGACTAATGACCTCCATTTTCAGCCATCAATTTCTTGCATGGGGCATTTGTATAATTACCCATACTCCAGCACCTTTGAAACAGTCCAAATACCCTCGTATCAGCGATCGCCTCTGATGTGCTAGACTGTTCCAAAGGTACCTTGTGTGGGTACTAGTAATTTACTAATCCACTTGCTGATGTGTATCATCTGTATAAGAGTGCCTCCTCCTATTTAACCCTTTGGCTCCAGAATCTCATTAATCCTCATGGAGTTGCTGCATGGCACATCCGCTGCCTGTAAGGAGAGGCCAGTTTATGCGATTCCCACTCAACTGGGAAGGACATTGCGACAGAAAGGAAGATATGAGACACATCCGTCAGTGTACGTTTAGCACTTTAATCAAATTGCCATCGCATCACGGTGGATTGCCACCTTCAAAAGTTTCCAGAAGGGCTTACAGAACTTGCCAAATCAAATGATGCTATCTTGGACTGGATCAGCAGCTTGGACATAAACTTATGACCTCCCTTGTTAATTATTACAACATAAAGCAGAAGAATCCTGTTACAAAAAAACAACAACACAAACACACACACAAAAAAACCCCATAACCCCACAATGGCTGCATTTATCATCTTTCCTATGTTTGAAACATGTTTCAATATCCACTACCAAAACATGCTTGCAAATGCCTTTCTGCTCACATTTCTCACGTTTATGCATTTATCATCTCTTTCATGAGTCAATTTAGAGGCCTTGTTACTGTGCAGCTCCACTGCACAGTTTGAACTGAGGAGTGGAGATGTGTTGTTGGCAGTGGCTGGCATGGCAGGGTCCAAGCTTCCAATGCATTTCCAAATTACTTTACATTTATCATCTCTACAGAAATGCATCTCTGGCTCGAACTCGCTTTGTGATCGCATCGTTTTCAGCATTACAGAAATGCTTTTCTAACTCCATATAAACCAAAACAGCTTTCCATTTATCAACTGCCTAAAATCTCTTTGAAAGACATTTGGAAACCCCAATTCTACCCCCAAAAGGGAGTTGATAAAAGCACTCCTGGTTTTGTCTAATCTTCTTTGAGGGAATTTTTCTATGGCTGAAATTAATTTCTTTTTTATCTTTCTCTCTTGGATAAAATCAGATAAGGATATAAATCAATCATGAGAATTCATCTTTATCTTGTTAAAGCTTTTATATATCTGTTTGGAAACCCCAATTCTACCCCCAAAAGGGAGTTGATAAAAGCACTCCTGGTTTGGTACTAATATTCTTTGAGGGAATTTTTTTCTATGACTGAAATTAATTTCTTTTTCATCTTTCTCTCTTGGATAAAATCAGATAAGGATATAAATCAATCATGAGAATTCATCTTTATCTTGTTAAAGCTTTTATATGTGACCCGCTACAGCAAAGGATCCAAAAGTCGGGGAGGACAATTTTCTGAAAATGGCATGACATTATCCCTTACTCTTCTACTTTAAAGTCATATATAGCACAACTCATAAAAGTTCTTGGTTGCTTGGTGCGGAGATATCGATGATTTTATTAGCGCATGTCAAGTGGTTGTGGAAATCAGAGTTTCGAGAAAAAAGCCTTCAAAGTTTTCCTTCCGACGACGCTATCATGAGCAAGGGGAGGTGAGACAGTTTTCAATGCTTGACAATAGAAGGTATGCTCCTAGCGACCTCCGCGATGTTCATTCAAGCTTAGCGCCAGCGGTCTACGCACGACGAATCAGTAATCAGGATGCCACGCACTGACCAATAAGGTCACTCCCTCGTTGCTAGGGGTGGAGTCTAGTTGCGGCGCTAAATCCAAATCTTCTGACACGTTCTGTTACGTTGAAAGTCAGAAAATCATGGCCCAGAAAAATGCTGATTTCATGCCTTTCCTTTGGTCATTTAGCTTCGAAATTTCAGCAGATGATAGAAGATACATTAGACTACAAAATTATGCCAAAATCAGAAATTTGATTGTTTTGACCAATTTTGTTGATGCGACTTCAAACTGGATTTTCTCGGCTCAGCCGTCAGTGACTTTAGGATCCTTTTGTTGTAGCGGGTCACATATATAAAATTCATGGAAGAAATGACAAATCTGATTAGATCAAATAGTGATACATGAGGGAGGTGGAAGGTCTTCAACCTCCCTGGATACATCATGTTACTCTCTGGCAACAGTTTATTAATAGCCCATGTATTGTGAACAAATTGCTGGCATGTCACTCTCTTGACAGCTTGTGTCTGAATGCAAAATATTGTATGGCTCACATATTGGCAAGCAGATCAAATAGGAAATAGCAATGTGCTTCCAAGTGTGTCTTTTTCCATTCTCAGTTTTTTTTTTTTCTATTACTGCTGCCAAAGAGGATATCATTAATGTTAACAGCTGTGCTTATATTCACCATTATGAGTAGCTGTATATCAAGCAATAGCAGAAGTAGAAGTCATCACAGTAGTAATACTTGTATAAGTACAGAGGTAGTGATATTAACCTGTTCCATACTGAATTCTTAAATCCCTAGAAAGACACAACACACAGGTAACCAGGTTCCCATAGGGAACAGGTCCATGGTATAGGAAATAGCAGTAATAGTAATAGTAGTAGTAGTAGTAGTAGTAGTAGTAGTAGTAGTAGTAGTAGTAGTAGTAGTAGTGGTAGTTAAGGGGATGGTACAGTATTGGTAGAGAATTAGGCTTTTAACTTTTTGCGAGATACCTAGAAAACACTTACGATATAGTACAGAGCATACTATTTTAAGAGGAATTCAAAGTTTATTTGGAATGACTGAAAATCGGATTTGGAATGACTGAAACAACCAAAAACAAAGTAAAACAAAGCGATCGTAATAAAGTGTGGGTCCCACACTTTATTAGAATTGCTCTTTTTTGGATGTCTCAGCCATTTCAAAACCAATTTTCATCAAATTAACGTTGAATTCCTTATAGAATTACATGCTCTTTCATATTTCATAGAGGAGCAGTGGCCGAAGTTGATGAAAGGGCAGTGACAATGATGTACATATGCCATCAATAGTTGTAGTTGTTTGTCATAACAGAATACTGAAGTACTAGTACAAGGAGTAATAGCAGCAGCAACAGCAGCAACAGCAGCAACAGCAGCAGGAATAGTAGGGAAGACAGTAATAGTTTCAGTAGTGGCAGTAGAGGTTAAGTTGTAGACAGCCATTGGAGCAAAAGTAGAAATAGCCAGAGGTTTAGTAGTACCACCATATAGAAGTTGTAGCAGTGGCTACAGTAGGAGTTGCAACAGTAGACAGAGCTGGTTAAAGTATAACAGAAGCAATTAAGACACAAAATTAAATCACTGCATCTGGATTTATCCTTTAATTCAGTGATTAAAAGTTGTGTTTTAATTGAATGCTACCTGAATAAATCAGAACTTATATCAACTGACATAACAGAAGGGTTAGAAGTATTAGCAGTTGCTATAAAAGGTGTGAAAGTTGTTGCAGTTGTAGTGAGAAAAAAAATTAATTGTTAATCAGTGGTCTTCTAAAAATTCATCTTCCTATGAGTGCCAGATAAAACATAATTGATTTGTGTTATCTACGTATGCAATTCAATGTTGCCTTCTTTGGTCAACGTGAATATAACTACATTAGACAATACAACTTCACACAGTGACACTGATGGCACACATGCACTGTCTATCCAATTCACACTGGATTCACAACAAAACGACAACAACAAAATTTCCATTTACTATCTTTTCAGACTTAGCTGAATGACTTACTAAATCACAGCGTGAGTCACAATTCAGTTCTATGACACCTGTTGCGATCACAATATGATTCACGGCAACTATATGATCTGTGGTGCGCAACAAGCGCACGGCAGGAAGCGAAAGCTGGAGACAAAAAACCGGAAGCGAGACAACGGCAAGGGTACGTCGCTTAAAAAGAAGAAAGGCGACAGACAATGCACGATAGATAAAGAAAGAGAGAGTGAGAGAGATTACAGACAAATGTTATTCAACATACACTGTATATCCTGACAAATCACTCGGAGATGGCCATGCTGACTAGTACAGAGATTGAGGAGGAATGATGTCACTTACAAAGCCTTGATCACTTGGCACATTGTTTCTCGTATACCCTGCCTATAGAATTGAGAGCCTGCATCAAAAAGGGCGGGGGCAGGTTGGGTAGTTCCAACCATTCTATTGCAACACGATTGCCAAATGCTTTTACAAGGAAAAGATGCGCACCTTCAAAGATGACTACTTCATTTTTCTAATTTGTGTTGCAATGTTCCTGATGCACCTTTAATGGACTGATAAAAGGATATGGATACTTGTAAAACATTTACATAGAGACACGGGAAATCTCATCAACCATTGATTAGCAATCACGAAATACAGCGCTGGTTTAAAAAGCAACTAGTAAGAAATGCTGATCAGAACAGACTTTGGTTTATTGCCAGCTTATTATACACCAATGGTCTTGTCATATTATCAAAATACTGATAAATGAAAAATGTTTGCGTGCATTTTAATTTCACAAATTTCGTGAGAGCCGAGATTCGCAAAATTATAATGCACGTATGAGAGTTCTTGTCTACACTATACATGTACGCATTCAATGCTAGAGGCAACTCGCGAAAATTTCATGCCTCGAAAAAGGCTGTTGGCTCTAATAGTTCTTGTCTACACTATACATGTACGCATTCAATGCTAGAGGCAACTCGCGAAAATTTCATGCCTCGAAAAAGGCTGTTGGCTCTAATTCGCAAAAATTTCATGCCGAGAAAATATCGTGTTTTACAGTATGGTCACAATGCACATGCAGTAGCATCCTTGGTGTATACATGAAAGGTAAGGCAAAAGAAACATAGGATATTCCACGATCCAACTTGAACAGACTTCAAAATATTACATGACCGATTTCTTGTTTGTGAGAGAATGCTTCAAAAATGTTGTGGAATACTCAGTATTTCACTTTGTCTACAAATAGACGTGGATGTAGCTCATGAATTTTGAGTGAGGCAACAAATTAAAGTCAAACATGAGCAATCTCTACGGTGAGAAAACTAATGCCATCTCTCCGCAGCCATTCTGAATTGCGTTAAAAAATCCCCGCCACTTCCTCCAAGCGAGAGCGAGGGAAGTTGGAGCAGCAGCAGAAATATCTGCCGGGGAGAGAAATCTGGATGACAATTGGAGTGACATCATAGGAAGCCAGGCTTCCTACGTCTGACCTTGCGCCGAGATCATCGCCAGGAGGGGTGTATGATTAATGGGGAGAGACTGTGTCGCTTGAAGGGGGGCAGCGCGGGCAAACCTTCACCGTAACCATTAAACTTGTGAATTCATTCAAGATGGCACACCTTTCACACTGGTGAAGCCAACGGCCAGACCGTCCCTCACAAATTCCCACAATGATGTCGGCAAAAGACTCGAGCACTTGCACAATGAACTCGCGGTCAAACAACCTCCATACCTGACATTCAAACAGCTTGAAACATCACATCGCTGTAATTTTGCCACTCATTCTCCTATTTCCACTCAGTCCTTGTAGCATCTTCTAATCACATTGAATTGAAAACTGTGAGAGTATTTCTCTCCACTGTTTTCTCAGCAGTGAGGTAAATTTTTGCTTCATGTGTCCATTCAGGAATAGCAAAGCCATAAACTTGACAGACATTTTGTCATAAATTCAAGTTGGGTACAAAAATGGCTAACTTTCCCATGCCTTCTATAACTTTCCCACGTTCTGTTGAAACCTTGAATGGACAGTGATGTCACCATAGTTTCTTGTGAGGCAAAGATGATAAGAGAGTTTGCCCACTGAAATGGAGACCATATGATTACCCAATCTTTTGACGGGCTGCAGAATACTAGCGACAGGATTTATCACTCATGAAGAACTTTGGATTAATGTGGATGAAATAGGGCACATATCACTGAAGGGTCACTTTATTGACCATTACTAATTTTATAACTTCCTTGTGTGATATATCGTCAGCTGTAAATACACAAAATGATTGCCCAAGAATATTGCTTGTAATGCTGGAAACTGCACAGTTATTGCCTTGCTTTGATTTGTTTTATCTTCAAATGCTTAACCACAGCAATCCTGTTGAGAGAAAAAAAAAAGAGAACATTTATTTGCATCAAACTCTAATGTTAAACAGTTTTGTGAATGGCTATCATATCTATCATGCTGGCTAACACCAATAGGAGAGTTTTTCTGTCATGTGTGCCATTCAAAGTTCAGTGGCAGGTTCATTTCATTGAACTCAGGATGTAGATATGACATTGATTATCATTATGGCATGGGTAATTCAATTTAGCATAATCTTTTCACTCATGACATTTGATTTGTCTCTTCCAAGATCTTTGCATCAAATTAATGAACGAGAGTTCCGCTAGTAAAGATTAAATTGAATTTTCCCAGAATCCAGTGATCCAAGGACTGACCCATTGAAAGTAAACAAGGAGTATTTTTTATCTTTTATTTTCTCTTTTTTTTTTTGGGGGGGGGGGGTATTTGTAGGTTCACCAAAGTGAGCAAAATTATGACTAAAACACAATGCAGGCATGGGAAAAAAATTGTATTTGTTAACACCTCACATTAACAACAGGTAATTGAAGCAATATCTTCTCAGGATATTAGATTAGAAAGAACACAGAACACCCCAAAAAATAAATGATATTAAAATGAACAGAGTATGTGATATAAAACAGAGGCAAAACCTCCTCATCTAATGCTTCCCCAAGCTGTTTACATCAAAAAATGTGTCATTGTCTAAATAATTATACTTTTGAAGACAGGCAGCTTAGTTTTGATGTAGCATTGAACAACCTACTGACTACAAATGCTTGAAGTATTTCAGTGAATATAATCACAAGTTGTCAAGGTAACAGAACATAACATACTGAGTCACTTTCTATCTATTTTCAGGAGTGGCACTTAAGTTGTAATGAAAACAACATTCTAAATGAAAGCAGTCATACCAAAGAAACAGATCATTTTATGCAAAATTTGATATCTGGAATAGCAATATGAATGTGTCTTTTTGAATGTCCTTTTCATAGCATGGTTTAAGAACTCCTCATATGTCTTTCAAGAGCTAAGCACACCCAAAGTAACATTTTTTTCTACTAATTTCCCGAGGCTTTCAGCCTCCCTTCCCTTTGAAAATGTATTCTGAAATATTGTGCAAGGTTTATCTCTAGAGAGCAATGTCATGAATATGTCAGTTTCTTCTTAGATAAGTGAATATGACATGCACACACGAATAAACAGAAATAATGAATTTCGTTTACAGAAATTGAACACATCTGTGCCATCATTGCACCTTTAAAGGGATTGAAACAATAAAAAAAAAAACTATCAATCAACTCACTCTACTACATTAATGCAATGTCAAATAGTAAGAACTTTTAGTTTATCTATGTACAGTCTAAATCAAAATGTTATCAACTTGTGTCTTTCCATTCATACACATTTTGATGCAGGAGCTTGGTTCTAGATCAAAAGCAACAGCATAGATTTATACTGCACCCATTGCATGAATGAATATGATCAAATGCCCTTCTGAAGATAAACAAGCACAGATTTGTGAATTGTCAGATCCCAATTTACTACTAAAGACTTTCAGCCAGTCAGGAGCCTCAGTCAATCTGACTTCATGAATATGCAACAGGAAGTTGAACTGTTACTCACTGCTGTCCTTTACTGACCATTTGGGCACACAAACACATGTGCATACACATGCAGAGGGACACACACACTAGCCCACACAAACACTTACACACACTCTCACACATACATATCACAATTCAAAGACTGCTATTGGCTGGAGAATCCCTCAACCAATAGATAAAAGAGACAGGAGGTTCATAGTCATAAATATTCATGAGCAAAGTATTGTCCAATCAGCAGTGATAGCTTGTTTCATGAGGAGGCTGGCCAAAGCTAGCACACTCACGAGGCGGGGCTTAGCTGGAAGGCATGGGATCTATGAATGGTGGGTTTGCGAGGAGGAGGGGCTCTCTTGTTGAAAGTCACCCATGCCTGTTTCTTTCCCCACGTTTTGTTTTTACTACCCTTGCCATGCTCACTACTCTCTGCTTACTGGCTGTGTAGACGTGCCCTAAAAGCTGTGGCAGGCTCGGGAATACCTCATTGGATTTTGGGGGCAAAGAACTGACTTCCCATTCGAAAGCTATGGATAATACTCAGTGACTGCTGTCCTGCATGGAATATTACTTGCCAAGGAGTAAGACTAATGTGATTGGAACTTGCCACATGAGAGGAATATTATCACTGGACCAATTTCACCTGTGAAGTGGCTTTGCCCATTTCTAGTTACTTACTGGGATTATAGTAAACTTGCTGGATTGCACTTCTTTCCTTGGATGTTGAAGGCAAGTCTTTTTTGCTTCATTGATAGCATTCCGTGTTTCATTCCTTATCGACAAGCTTCAGGAATTATCAAAGGATATTTCAAACATGCAGTGGGTGATGGTGTTTGATCATTTCCTTCACCCTTCATCTGTTCACCATTGAAGCTATAGACCAGTTGTGCTTTTTCTCAGTAATTTTCTTGTGTGGATTGAAAAAGAAAAATAGAAATAGAGCCTTGTCATTTCACAGGATCAGCTAAAAACCTTGCAGTTAGAAGCAGGATTCATTACAAGCAGGAAAGTTGCAAATCGCTGGTGAATACTTGCGTCAAAATGTAATCTATCGAAACATAAAGCATGTGCGTGATGTATAATAGAACTCTGTTCAGACAAAATTAATATTTTCAAAACCATTCACATACAGAACTCCTCTATTCTGTAATGCCATGGTATGAAAGTATGAGTGTAGAATCATATTCACAATTCTTTCTTTTTCATAGCGAAAGGATATCTTCATATCTGCAAAAATGTCAGATCTTCAGGTTGCTTAGGACTCTGTAAATATTTGTTTATTCATTTATTTATTCATCTATTTTTCAAGAAGCTAGCATGAATATAGATTTGTAGTTAAAATACAGCCTACTCTAAACCATTTTCACAAATCTATACTGTACTTCCTCTTTCTGAATTTGACACGCCATCTATCTATATCAGAAGAAAATACTTTAACTTTCAAGTGAATTACCTGCCCACGGGCCCAGTGAGAAGACTACTAGAAAAATGACATCTTTCTTTTTATTCCTTCAATTCTTCGATTCTTATGATCATCCTTCACGTCTGCTGATTGAAAAGAAGTAATAGCATACTAAAAGTATACATAAAACCCTCACTTGTAAAAAAATGTATTTCCCAGAGGTCCTTTCAACCCCCCCCCCCCCTTTCTATGTCACAACTCTCGCTTCTTATCTTTTCAGTGCCTGTAACAAAATATTGTTATCCACTATAATGAAAGGTTTCTTTTAACCAATTTCTTTCCATAATGTTCAGGTACAAGATACTTTTTGTGCATTTTTTTTTTTATGTCATACTCTGTTTGACATTAAAACACTTATTTTCTTGACAATATTTTCGATCAACGTATCATGCCCAAAGGGGAGGTTGTGATAAATATCACTCTATATCTTGTCACAATCGCTTGATCACACTCGCATGTTCTGTTACACCCCTTTATTCAATATGTCATATCAGTGTTGTAAAATCAATCTTCAAGTATATATGGTAGTGAATTATTTGAAATCTAATGCATACCACTATAATTAATTTCCTTCATTTAGTGCTAGCAGCATGAAATGAAACTAGTTGCATTTCATCAGCAATCCCCCCAAAAAGAAGCTTTATATGCACAAACATTCTGTGATAAAACAGTTTCCAGTAAACAGTAGTCCTAAACTGAACTAGGCTAGATCCTCACGTGGGGAAGTGTGGACTGCCCATGCTAATGAAGGGAACAAGAGTTTTGGGTAATCGATTAATACCAATTTCCTTTCCTCTCCACGCACCTCACCTTTTCTCTCCCTCGCTCACACCGTGGCGTGTAAGAGGTGCGAGATCAGGTGCCTGCTGCTGCCAGCCATAGAGTATGGAGCATGGCACCGTTGCATGGTGGGTGGTAAGGGGAGCGGACTGCAATCTCTGCCTTGCCCGCCCCGCCTCCTCTGCCTTCCCTGCTCCTTACAGTCCATGCAGGAGTACTAGGGGAAGGGTGTAGTAGTAGCAAGGGACACCCAAACTCAAAACGTCTGCCTGATTCTCCAAAAGTTGTCTACTGACTTGTCTTCTCTTGCTCCACAATATCATGCAGCTTACTCCAGACTCATAAGCTTGAAATACTCCTTCTTTTATCTTTTTTTTTTTTTCTAATGACAGGAGTTTTTAATGCATTCAACTGGTTTATTCAAAAGACAGTGAAACTCCTCTAAACTTTGGTAATCAGTATTAAGACAAAATACATTCAGCAGTTGATTGGATTTTGGTTTTTTTTTTCATTATGTTATATAGAGTTATTTATCACTGATTGCCTTCAGACACAAAATCACTGTTTATCTAATTAAATGTATCTAAATTAAATGTAAATTTGTCAATCAGTTGCAATGTTCCTGGAGGTTTTCATTTTGTCAATAGTCATGATGTGATAGCATTGTCAACATCCCCAAGGGCCTCGACCATCACAGAAGATATTCTTTTATACCATGGCACCTCAATCAAGATGTCTTCTACATGTTGTATTGGCACCTTCATCCACAAACTTTATAATCATTATCTTTATCATCACAGTTTCATTCTCATATCATCATCGTCATCATCCGTAAAGTCAGTGGAAGAAGGGGAGTGTTATTAACATGTTGCAGTGATCAGTTTGTACTATTTAACATGCCATTAACCATTTGCAAAACAGCAATGAGAAGGTACAAATGGAAATAATTCAATTACCTCATGCCATTTCCTATCTATTCTATCTGTTTCATTAATTTAGACACAAAATACCTATCATTCTGATCTCCAATAATATTACCTTCCTTTACAACCAGATACTACACATTTGATTTCTTCATCCAACTTTTTGCATGCCATATAAATACATAAACTGGATATCTCACATAGATGAGTTCAAGAGGTCTGATTGACCATTAAAATTCATTCACTTCCATCTCTTTGCTGTCTAAAGCATTTTCGACCAGTCATCTATTCTTCCACTCAAGTTTCCATGGCAATTTAGGAGGATCATAATGTGACAATACGACAAAAGAAGGAAAGTCATGTGTCTTAAAGGGTGTGTACAGTTCTGGTCGAGGTGAGGATTTAGCTTTTAACGCTTTGCGAGATATTCAGAAACCACTCTATGAGATGTCAAAGAGCATGCAGTTCTAAGGGGTATCAAAAGTTTATTCGATGAAAATCGGTTTTGAAATGGCTGAGATAAAGTTGTGGCATGTCGCCTTTTATTATTAGCACTTTTTTGGATATCTCAGCCATTTGAAAACAAATTTTCATCAAATAAACATTGAATTCTTCTTAAAATTACATGCTCTTTCATATTTCATAAGGGGCTTTTCATTATCTCACTTAGGAATGTTCAAAACATGAATCCCACCTCAACCAGTACTGTACAGTCCCTTTAACCCGTTGAGGACAGTTTGATTTTGCTACAACACGCATTTCTCATAGACACCTGACCGAGCATACTCGGGACTCGTCCTCGATGGGTTAAAGTTGACCATAACTATCAAGTCAAGTTTCAAAAGCTGTAAACTTAAAAAAGAAAAGTAAGGTCTGAAAATTCAAACTTTTTCCTGGCATGTTTTTAGTCAGTCCATTTTATTCTCTACTTTTCTCTACTTACTCACATGAAGTGGACGTTTTCACATTTTGAAATGTCTACAAAACATAAAAATTGGAGACTGCCTGAAAAACTGTCATCTAGAATTTGACTAAGGGAAAAGATTACGAAATGATGAATGACCTTTAATTCTAATTTGAAACCACGTTCTCTGTCTGTCAGCCTTTCTGTACTCATTCTAATTTCTATCTTAATTTCTTTGAGGAAGTATTCAATTTCTTCCCATCAAAGTTACAGATACAAGAGCCCCATCACCTGTGCTGGGAGTGCGCATTGATAAGTGCTATGAACTGAAAATATATGGACTATTACGAGGATTGGATAACCTTGTGCTGCATTCTTTATTTCTGACACATGCCAACGTCTCTTCACAGGAAACTTTGAATTAGCCCTGTTGGCTGCAATTGCCAAACATTCTTTGAAATGCGTTCATGACCTTGGCATAAAATTAAAGTTTGCCAAAGTTTGTTCAGAAGACTGAACGTCCTTATTCATTTTTTTTTTTTTTTTTTACACCTTTACACTTTTCCCCCCTGCAGCATTTCATGGTTTGTGGATTGGCAAAAGACCACAAATGTTCCTCAAAAACCACAAGATTTCCTTCTACTACAAACAGGAGGACAAACTAGGATACAATTCACCGCAAGATTTATACACTGGACTTGCTATGAAATATAGTCGATGAAAAGCAAGCAGTTCATGTGGGAACATATTTATTCTGTACAGTGTCAGTAACTGTCGCACAAACGAATACATCTGATCTATGAGGGTTGCAAATGGAGCATTTTTTGTTAAACATCATTATAATATCAGGGAATTATCAATGTTTCTGATGAAATGTAAAGAGCAGAATAGTTCTTGATCTCTCCCCTTCTGTCTTTACTAAATATCATAATTGGGATATAACAAGCTATGAAGCCAGATTTATCAATACCTGGCCTGGCTCCTAATTGAAGTGCCAGCATGCTTGGCAGATGGAAATGACAGATTGCTTTGACTCTTCTCCCCCCCCCCCCCAAATCTTCTTTTTTTCCCCTACTAAACCTCTCCGAATCATCTTGAGGGAGGGGGATATGTTAACTCTGTATGCGAATGTTTGATTAAGCATGCACCATACTGTTTCTTTTTAACCTGTTGAAGACTAGTCCCAAGTATACTTGGGCAGGTGTCTATGGGAAATGCCAAAAACCCAAGCCAGCTTTGGGGGCAATGTCCTGTCAAAAATGGATGTAAGACATAAAACTATTCATCTACTCATGAGAAAAAAAAAAATCACACAACACTGTGTGCTTCAATAGGCTGGACCAACTTGAAAGTCGTGTGGACTCAATATTTGACAATCAAACTAATAAAATGCCTTTTAGAGCAATGCTTCTACAGCAAAATTGATACTTGGAATTTTGTGTTTTTACTTCAATATTCATTATATATAATTCCATAATGGTATTTCTTCATGAATATAGGCCTATAGGACTTCCAACAATCCTCAACCTTTTCTTATGATTTACCGCTTCACATGTAATAATGTTTGAAAGTTTATGTGCCAAAGTAGTGTAGCTAATTTCTCTTACCATAATGTTGTGTTACAAGCACTGTAATGGGGCTTCAAGCCAAAAATTAGCCTTTTTTTCTGTCCAAGAACATGGTAATTAAGAATACACAATTTATTATTTAAAGAGCAATACGGATGAATATTTGAAATGTAAAGAGGGGCATTTGCAAAGTTGCATCATATTGTGTTACGTCATGGGAGCTTTCTTTCAGAAGCTGATTTTTACCATAGAGAAAATGATTATTTATAAAGTTTCTTTTGAACCAGTTAAAGACTAGTCCCAAGTATACCCAGGCAGGTGTCTATGGGAAATGCATGTTTATAGCAGAATCAGCTTCTCCTCAACGGGTTAAGAAACAAATTTCCTAATGATGTCACTGATTTAGGCTTTGGTGAGTTCATTATTTCCATGGAAGACACAAAAGTAGTATATTCAGAACAAAATTTTAATGTAGTGAGCAACTTTAACGAAAAAATATTTTTTTTTAATTAATTCTTCCAGACATATTCTCCTATGTGTTGGATACAATTACATCATATTTCTCATTCAAGGTAACATATCCAACCATGTTCATACCTATGTTGCTCTCAATTTTCCTCAACGCTCTCATTGCCCTTGTGTATGGAGTTCCCCTTTTGAAACTAATCAATTAACTATGGTTTCCAAAGCAAAAGCAGGTATATGGGTATCTCAATCACACATTTAGTCAAAGTAGAGGAATAATCTGAAGGATTTTATTGACAGACAGAAGAAGACTATGGTCTGATGACAAGTTCAACTATCTGTGAAAACAATCACAGAAAAAGAAGAGACAAAAGATGCTTAGAACTAGCTCTTAAGATAATGGATTTTGTACACAATGTAGACAGCATAAAAGCAAGAATCTGAGAATGTGCATTACTTGGTGATGTTGCCACATAGTATGTTGCGTTCCACTACATACAAAATGCAGAAAATATTGCCAATCTAGCATTTTATTATGTGATTTTTGTTATGACTATTTGAAAGATGTATTTTTTGTTTTCATTTCATCCATGATAAAGTTTATTTTTGTATTCATACTAAACAAAAACATATTTTGCTTTTGTTCATTTTGTTCAATTGCTTTAGTTGTTAGTTTGTTTGTTTGGTTGTGTATTGTTGTGTTTTTTTGATGTTTTTTTTTTCTTTTTTTTTGGGGGGGGGGGGTGTAAAGAGCAAATGAGGATATGATATGCATATAACTTCATGGTCAGGGACCACCAACATATTTAGAGGTTAATTTTCAATTCCGAACTGCCCTTATGCTTTCTGCCATTGCAGCAAGTTAGGGAACCAGCAACAAATTAACCTGGAGACAAGACTATTTCTGAACAAAAGCAGTTACTAGTAAACACAAGTGATTTTGCAACTGATTGACAAATTGCCCTACATCGACGTAAATAATTAGAATGAATTTGAATAATAAAGCAGTACTCGCTGCATGCTATATAAGGATTAGAACCAACACTTTCTGTCGGGCAAAAGCTCGGTGGTCTAGTGGAGATGACGCCTGTCCGGTGATCAGGAGGTCATAGGTTCGAATCCTACTCAAGTATGTATGCCCATGATTTTTTATCATGGCTACTACTAAAACACTGATCAATTCAGTGTTTATTTACGTCGATGTAGGGCAATTTGTCAATCAGTTGCAATGAAAACATTTAGACGGGAGAATTTCATGAATTTGAACAAGTGATTTTAACTCTGGGAAAACTGAATTCAAATTAGACACAAAAGAGAACAAGTTATCAAAGAAAGTCAGTCATTTCTAGATTGTTTTTTTTTTTTTTATAGAATTTTCTTTAATACTGGTCTTGTTTCTCCTGAACGGAATTCCTTAACATGTTGCATATT
Organism: Diadema setosum; assembly: GCF_964275005.1. Taxonomy (NCBI): domain Eukaryota; kingdom Metazoa; phylum Echinodermata; class Echinoidea; order Diadematoida; family Diadematidae; genus Diadema; species Diadema setosum. Next base: position 12,002,711 of record NC_092701.1, read on the forward strand.
TTGATTGTCACATCCTCTTAAAGGCATAATTTACCATTTGCAGATGAAAGCATTAGTGCTTTAAAATAGTTCTAAAATGTGAGTTAGGGATAGAAACAACCACTGTCAAAATTTGAATCCGTATAATCGATGTTAAGTGTTGTTAAATACACAAAATGTGAAAAATAGTTATAATAAAAATGTTTCCAGACTAAACCGTATACAGTTACGGTTTACTGAGAAAAACCCTGATATCTCCTTATATTTTAGGTTTTATTGCAAATATTTCATATGGTAGGATGTTTTATGATACAACAGACCTACACATATGCATCACTGCTCCCAAAGGTAAACTGGACCTTTAAGAGGAATATTTGCTCATGTCACTGCTCAGCATGAAGAAAGGATGACATAACTATTAACTGTTAAGATCAGATCAAATAAATTGAATTTCATTCATTTGTTCAACAATTGACTGAAATATTACTGCAGAGCTACGAAATTATATTTGAAAAAAATATATATATTAGTAAAATCCCTATGATTTGTTGGCAATGATGATTTTCAACAGTGTAGCTATTTGTGAATGCCTCACTCAAGTCAAAGTACCTCCATTTTAGGGTGTGTTTGAATGTTAGACTATAAAATGAGAATAACTGAGAATAACACATGTAACGGGTATGAGACATAAAATCTGATTTTGTTTTGTTTTCAGTGTTGATACAGATTTTGCTTGTCAGTATGATATGTTCCGTGACATGGCACACTTAAATATTTCAAAGTCGGTATGACAAACCTGAGTGGCTTTGATGAGCTCTTCTGAAAGATTGCAAATCTCCTAGAAATATGAGAAACTAATCCCTATTTTTTGTGAATATTTGACATTTATCTCTTCAGTTTTCTGAGGTTTCTTTTTTTTTTCAACTGTAGGGCAATAGTTGAAAGAAGGCTTTAGAAGTATAAACACATATATATTTTTTTGTCTTTATTTTGTATGTGTGCATACGTGTGTGTTGAATGTGCACAGTGATCTTTGCTTTGCTGACTTGAATTCTACCACACTCCTTGATTTCAGGTTTGCCAGTGACTCAGATTTCAACAATCATCTCTCTCCACTTGATTGCCGAGATGTATCGGTTCATGCAGCGATGTATGAAGAATGTTCCTAATATTGGTGCCACACTGAACACTTTCCATCTTTCCCTCAAATTTACAGGTGTGCCCCCGACACTCATCACACAGAATGGCCCCTGTCCCTCTTCTTTCCATGGCCTGCTTACTGGTCCTGGTAGGGGTGTGCAAGGCGCGGCCGGCGGAGCGCGAGCCCCCCGACATATCGAACACGGTGTACCACGTGGACACCAATAGCCTCATCCTGGCCCTGGTGGACCGGGTGCACAAGATGGAGCATGACCTGGCAGAGCTCCGAGAGCAGCAGATGATCAGTCAGGACCAGATCAGGGGCAACTATGCCACCCTCAATGCAGTACATAAAATCAGTGAGTATTGATGATATCCAGAGCTCTCTCACTGGCCTCTGTGGCACTCTCATCAATTCATCTCTGCAATATCTTCCTGTTGCTTAGCAACCGTCTCTAGCAAAACCAAACTTTCACAAAATTCATCTTCTAGTCAATTGGTGACTCTTTCCAGTGACGACCTGACAAATTTCAGCTTTGTCTGGAAGTGGCACTTGGATTCAATGGGCACCTGATCTGATGTCAAATAATGTTACATCAGTACATCAGTGACATGCGTGATGCTTTCAAGATGAATACTGCACAATAAATGCAGAAATTAAATATAAGTATCTTTACCATTGAAATGAAAGTGATTTACTACCAGTTAACGGGTAGTTAAGTGGTCTTCAATCAGCATAAAAAGAACAAAAGATTGACATTGACAATAAAATCCAAACTTAACTTTCATTGCTCAGTTTCGCATAAGGATAATAATTCAGGGCTCTGCACCAAACAGAATCCCATGAGAGAGAGAGAGAAAAAAACCCTTTGCCTCTGGCATCCATCATGAAGGAGATACAGAGACAAAGATAGGGAAGGAAATAACAACTGGAGGAACAGGGTTTAACCTGCCAGTGAATAATTGACCAATGTGATAGGATGTGATCAAAGCCATGCCTACAGAATGTGTTCTGACCATGAGTGATCGCTTGTTATTTTCGTTGGGAAAACAGCGTCAGCTGTGATTTGGGCCCTATGGCAGTAACAAGCCAGGCAGCGTGCAGTATTTTCTCTTTGAAAAAGGAAAGAAATCATTGTCTCGGTGGTGTAGCACTGTTAGACTGGATTAGCGAGACATCCCATTACATGAATTGTAGCTGAATATACGTAGACTGGCTGGTATAGTAAGTTCACACGAGGAGCAAAGCTAGCGATTAAACACGCCTGTTGATTGCGACCGGGCGCTGGCTGATAGCTGCCACAAACAATTCGGCCGATTCGCAGCTAATATGCACTTGCGGAAGGTAGCCAAGCTGTGAGAGGCAAATTCTGCTGTCCCTGGTTAGTACCACATCATTATTACTGCATTTGATGACCCAACACATATGTTCAACTGCTAGCGGTTGTTAACATACATCATGAATGTTCTAGTGTGACTTGGGATCATCTGCTAAGTATCATTGTAGGAAACATGGGTCAAAGAGAACACTGTAATTGTTTTTGATTTGTTTTGTTTTGTTCTTTAAACAAGAGGAGCTATACAAGTTGACACATTATAAGACAGTGATAGGCCCTATATGATTTATCCTAAATTTGGTTTCTGCATTGAATATCTAAATCCACACAATTTTTCAATTCAGAGAAATACATGTGCTTGGTAAACGGGATGGATGGTCCAGGGTTTTCCCATTCCCCTCATATCATATCAATAAATTGGGATAGAAAATGATGAAGCAAGTGCATGATAAAAGTGATCTTTGTCACATCTTCAGCAACATAATAAGCATTATGACCACAGCTATATTGAAGCATGCATGCTCAATCAGTGTTTTGATGACTGAACCTAATTTTCTTGATTGGTTTTTTCCAAAAGTGCAATACCTAACTTGGCCTGTTGCCCTTTTACTGGCATCACGCCAATTCATGTAAGTCATTAATGTACTGTATTACCATAATTCTGTGAAAGAATACAGTGCTGATGGGCTGAATGTGCAAGGTACAACATATATGCTGAATGACACTGTAAATTTATTTAAAATGCTTCCTAAATCAACGCTTGCCAACAAATTATCAAAAAGCAAGACTTACGAGAGATTTTTGTTGCCCCCTTTGATTTGAGAACCTGTTTTAATGGACTAGAGAAATTTCCTCCGAGCATGAAGAAAGCACAGCATTATCATTCTAATTGCTTCATTGTACATGTGTATGTGCAAATTGAAGATTAGACTGCCGTATCCATTTACTCGTCTCATTATATATTCTCCGATATCCATTAAGTCACTGAAAAAGCATATTGTTTAGTAGAACCATGAAGTGAGATGGCATTAAGACAAACTTTCCACTTAGTTTGTAGAAGTATTGATGGGGCTCTGAAAGAAGAATTATCCCCCCCCAAAAAAAAAATATATATATATATTTTCATACATTTATATCAATGTCAAACAAATTGTGACAATACCCCATTCTCCATGTGAACATACCCACACACAAACATTCATGTTTTTAGTCCTCCCTACCCCCTCCCCATAAACACACACAAACACACCTACACACACATGTCGCCGCGCACTTGTCAAAGATATCGCGAGGCGTGTGGTGAATTGATCTCGAGATCTGCACCGGCGCGCTCCGTAACGAGATGAGTTATGTGCGGCTGCGAATGCAGAAATCACTTCACTCATTGCGTGACAACGGATCCCGGCGGTACGCTTTGGCTTTGCGGGGTCTCGCCCGGCTATACCCTCTCCCCACAGGCACTCGGGGATTACGCTGAAGTCGTATTCACCACAGATTGTTTTCCATCAAACAAGTGTTTCCCAAGCACAGACTGCAATCATGAGTCAAGGACACAAAAGGAGATGAAAAGTTTCCTATCCACAAAATGTCACTTCTGTCTAAAAGAAATATAAACTCTATCTTGCAGTGATACAGACTTGCTTTGTACTGCGTGAATAGTATCAAATCAAAACAAATTGAGCCTGTAGGTTTCTACACTTTTCCCAATCAATCATAAAAACCTTCGAGACATCAGCCAGGCTTCTCAGGATATAGCCAACATGGTTATGACCTACTTCACTCAGAATTGTGCTGACATAAGTTACTTATACTTTTCATATTTTCCACTCCATTTGGCACTTTTTCTATCATTTCTTTCCAGAAAAAAAATATCAATTGTACATAGAAAGTGTTATCAAAGTTTTGGTTTGTTTGCTTGTACAGTCGGTAGTGAAGTTTGCAATTGTGTAGGTGCTGAGATACCTGGCTACTGTGGGGTACAAATATATAAGTAAAAGCATCTATGCATAAAAGCTCCTCACTTCATTAATTTTAACAAAAAATATATTGAATAAAAAAAAAACAAAAAACATGTGTATACTGATACTTCACTTTTTTATGTAGGCCTATAGACTGGACAGGCTAACATTTCCTGTTACAAAAATCATAATAACAATGAAGAGCAAGTCTAGGCAGTATGATTGTTTTGCTATTACAAATGACAAAAAGACTCCTTAATCATATGCTCATTGTAAAATGCCACAGTCAGTGTGATCCACTAGCTGTTTTCAACTATTGCTCAAATCAAAAGCTAGCAGCATGCTATGGCTATACTGCCTCTCTTCTGTCAAAGCATTGGGCTTGGAATATCCAATTTGGGATTGAGGGGGTTCGAAACACAAAAAAGAAAAAAAGAAAAAAAGAGCAGCATGAAAAAGACATATAATGTGTTGGCTCACTTTCCAGTGCTATGACGGTGGAAGGAAGCGGTCCATTATAACCTGCCTTCCCACGCCCCCCTGAATCTTCACCTTACAACAAAACTCCCATCCCCATCCTGTCCCCACAGCAACGGACTGAGGGACAGATCGTGGGACTGTGGGATGGTGAGATGACCTCACCGACCTGCGTAAAGCAAACAATCCTAGCAACAGGTTGATTGAGGACTGAGATATGGGGAGAATGACAGATTTTCCCCAAACACATTAATTAACCAATGACAAGCACAAATAAAATTGTGAAATTCAAAACAGAAAAGAGAAAGAGAGATACATAGATAGGTAGATAGATAAAACAGAGAGAGAAAGATAGATAGATAGATAGATAGATAGATCGATCGACAGATAGATACTGTAGATAGATAGATACATGTGTAATATTGGTCTGGTGCGAAAAAAAAAAATGTTGTGACTGCCACTGCTGACAGTTTATGAGCATTGAGTCACCACTAAAGGGAAATGAAAACTTGTCATAATTTCAGTGGGAGGTGTGGGAACGTATCTCTCACTGTGAGACAGAAACGCAGACTTTATTGAGAAAGTGTGGGGAGAAAATATCCTATTCATCATTTACTACTGTTTAGCGAGTCACTTAAATGATAACTGGAACATGGCAAACACACCTAAATATTACATCCTGCAACACAAATGTGATACATAGGTCTCCTTTATGGATGGCAATTACATTTTTTTAAATTAAAAATTACCTTTAATTTTCATCTTACAGTCACTCAATGTGATGCAGGATCATCCATACTTTTCTCATGTTATATTTGGGGAAAAAGAAACCAAAAAAAATTAATCATTGAATTGGAAAAAGGGAAATACTCAATGCTCACTGTCTCTGAAGTTCTTAATAAGCATTGTGAATTCAACCCTTTATCACATTGTTACAGAAGACCTGATTTGTTAAAATAAAAATATATATCCTGTACTTGCAAAATATATGATGTACACATTACAGCACTAACACAGACAAATGGATTATTGTCTGAATATGTCTTCATGATATCAATGTAAATGTGAGAACACAGAATTACTGTTTTTTTCTCTTTAACTGAAAAATTAACAATGGTATGCATTCACACTCTTTTCAATTATTCTCTTTACAGTTGGGCCAACACCACTGGACTGCCATGAAGTAAGGAGGAGAGTTCCCCAGGCAGTGAGCGGTGTCTACATGATCAAGCCGCGGGGAGAAACCGACCCGTTCCCAATCTACTGCGAGATGGACCAGGAGGGTAGCGCCTGGACCGTTTTCCAGCGGCGTGTGGATGGGTCCGAAGACTTTAATCGCGACTGGCGGGACTACGCCCGCGGCTTCGGCAACGTCAGCGCCGAGTTCTGGATCGGCAACGAGTTCCTGCACCACCTGAGCAAGCAGTACCGCTACATGCTGCGCGTGGAAATCACCGACTGGTTCAACCGAAAGTACATCGCCGATTATGGCGGTTTCGAGGTGGACCACAAGCGAAATGACTTTAGGCTGACAGTCGAAGACTTTTTAGGCGGAAACGCCACGGATGCCCTGACGTATCACAGCGGCAGCAGATTCACAACAGTCGACAAAGACAACGACGAAAGTGATGGGGTGAACTGTGCGGAAGTCCACCATGGTGGATGGTGGTTCCAGGCGTGCGACAGATCAAACCTTAATGGACTGTACTACCACGAAGGAACATACACCGGACAGTGGGACGACGGCATTGAGTGGAAAGAGACGGACGGTCCACCGTTCTACTCGTATAAATCAACAAAAATGATGCTCAGACCATGGCAATGAGTGCACCAATCAATTTGATTCTTCAGGACATACTTGCGAGGACAGTAACAACATATTCATTCCCATATTTGTGCTACAGTGTCATTTCTCGTGTAAATATGGATAACTTTCGTCTACCTTCATTTTGCTGTTGGCCAAATTTCAACAATATTGATATATCGTTTCTACTCGTCTGTGATTATGTAGCACTTACTATGTAAGTGATGATAAAATTGACCTCTTTTCATTCTTTCACTAACATGCAGCTACACAATGTTTCTCAGACATCTACCCAGCAGTTGACATTTTATTCAATCAAAGTCAACATCAACATGTTGTAGATGTATCCCTTCTAAAACACAAAAGAAACACAAGATGTAAATGCCTTTGAGAAAAGCCTATAAAATGAGATGGAAGTGATGAACTTTGCTGCTTGTTTCCATCTTTCAAAGCAATGACACCCATTTGTTTTCAAATGTTTGAATTCACACCATTTGCTTCTCATACCTCACTTCAACTAACAAGTGTACATAAACAGTTGTAGAGGCACAGTATTCAATGGCCGGAGTCTCCCTATTGAGCCCCCACGATTAGAACTTGTCCACACAGGGGGCCTCATGGGGGAGAGACTCATTTTGAGCTAGAAAATGCTACGGTCAGGGATATTCGAAAACTTGTCGTGGTGCGTCACACCAGGTACCCCTCACAAGGGCACTCACTGGGCAGCAACACAACACCAGCACTGAGGGATGTGGTAATTCTCTCACATACCTGGTTGCCGTAGAGATAGGAGTGGTAGCCGACCGTCTCCAGGCACGCTCCGTGGGGCTCAAAGTCGAGGGGGATGGAGGACGGTGGAAAGAGAGGCTTAATCTTGGCAGGAGGCACTGATAGCAAGTTCTCTTTCTGGTAGAGGGTTGCACTGTACTGATGCTGTCAGAAAAACAAAAATGAGTATATCATAAGCAAAATAAATGAACCCTTATCTAGTATCAGCAAATTGAGCTATGATAAGACTGATCAACATGTCATAAAGATATAGACTAACAGATCAAGAATAATGTCTGTTTCATGGTTATCTTTCTATCTCTCTCTCTCTCAAAATAACGAGTAAAATCTAAACCAACTGCTTCTATGAAAACTTAAGCAATGGCTGAATCTGACAGGGCATTTGTGATTCAATTATTCAATTCAATTTAATTTATTTCACATCTCTTATGAGAAAATTAAGCTTGAATTATTAACAATGATAGTCCCATAACAATGGCTAAAAACATGAGCTCTTCAAAGTCATGCAAACTGTCCAGGAATAGCAGCCATTAATTTCTGATTGGGTAGATAAAGAAGACCTTCCCTAATTGAAAACTGAGGCTGTCAGGCACATACATACCAGCTACATACACTAATCTGTATAAGGCTTTTGTATGTAAGCACTTTGTGAGCATTTATAAAGAATCCTGATTATAAGTACATGTGGGATGAAGAGCATTAAAGCTGTTTGGAACTTATGACCAACTTCATGACAATTCATAGATGACTGATGAGAACAGAACTTGTGAGACTAAAGTTAAAAAGGGTGTGGCACAACTGTCTAAATATTTGTTGAATGACAATGGCCCCTCTTCATTCTCAATGCAGCTGACTGCTAGAAGGGAATATATCCCATGAGGAATGAATATCCTCTTTCTACTCTCACATCACATAAGACGTTATTTCATACTGTGGCGGCAAGGTTCCACTCCGAAATATGTAGTTCAGTTCACTGGTATGAAATTACCACTCAGAATTCCTTAGTTTCCCCACAAATGGTATTAAATGAAAAATTTTTGCTGTCCTTGACATGTCAGAATAGTAATCTGCATAGATGCCATGTTTACTATGTGCACTCAAGATTCATCACTTTCCTGGATAACAGCCACAGAAGGTCTATAAGTATGTTTTTCTGGTGCATTACTGAAGCTGTAATAGTTCATTGTCACAAATAGTTATTGAAAGGTTTTGCGAAACATTGACAGAACACTTTCTTTATATCCAAATCTTAGGTCAAATTAATCTTTACAATATAGATATTTGCTCCCACACACATAATGGTATATGACGGAATATTCAAAAAGGATTTGATATTTAAACTTTGTGTATGTGTGTGGCATTTTTTTTTTCTATCACAAAAATGCAAGAAAAATTAGCTTACGGCAGACTTTAATCAAATCAAACAGTTGTACATAGTCAATGAACAATTATTTAAAAGTGAAAAACAAAGACACTCCAAATTATCAGTATTCCCGTTTTTTGATTGCCATGACTCATGATTGTCATGTGAATTGCATTGACTGTGTTTTGATTGTAAATAATTCTTATTCATATTATACAACATGTTATCGAGCATTCTGTATATCACATTTAACATGAATGACATTGTATATTACCTCTTTCTAATGCTATCATTATGTATGGTTCTCATCGTCACTACTGTATTTCTCACACAACTACCTTAATTAAAGAACGGCATCTTTACTTCCTGCAGTGCCATCACTGAAACAATTTCGTAAATCTGAGATTTTGTGAAAGCACTTCTCAATGGAATAAACATATTGATTAGAATTTGCCATGATAACAACTAACAAGTGTTTCCTAAAATGTATGTGAAAACTACTATGCTCAAATTACAGGACATTATAGATTATTGTCTATATCTTTTGAAATTATGATTCATGTGTGATTTCATTGAAGAGATTGTCATTATGTCAAAGTCTGGCACTGATTCTGTCTGTACACAAGAAAACATTTCTAAAATAGATTACATACTTCCCTGGTTGTTCTTGGCCAAACAAAGTTCAATATTTACATTTTCAATTAAATACACTGTGTGTATGTGTCAAATACATAAGAGTAATTCCATAATTTATGAGTGTTGAGATTTGTTTTTGTTTTTTTCTTTTGTATCATATTAACAGTGATATAATCATTATTTTTATACAAAATATATTGATTCTGTGTACAGTCTGGAAAAGTTGATCGATGGTTGGCAAGGAAAGGGTTTGTTTGGCAATCACTAGCTAACTGAAAGGGTCTGTCAGGACAGGGAAAAAATCTCAAATAAAGAGTATTGTATGTATAGGCGATTGTGTATTGTGGCCATACGCATGCCATAATGTTTCCGAATTAAAAGTTTGGAAAGACTAATTATCTTGTGCTCAATAGGTAAAGCTGCCAAAAAATCCAAATGGTTGATTTTAGCACATCAACCCTAGTGGTACGATTTACTAATCTAAATGATTTCATCTGCAAAGTCAAGAAAGGATTCTATCTGTATCATGGCGATCATACATAATCTATTTCTACAGAACTGAATCCTTCCATATACAGGTGTGTTTGTTGTTTCCCTTACAAATCATATTTTGTGGTGATAATCTAATTTCGCTATTGCTTTTTTTTTTTCATGAACAAAAATTTCAACAAAAAAAAGTCATCCCTTCTATATTCCTCACATCTGACTGTACACTAGCTGGTCTAGTCAGTACGTATATGTGTACTGACAAGCTATTTATGGAATCCTTATTTAAATGGAGCAAAGTTTAGCCAATGGGGACACTGACAATTCCATGAATTATTAAATTGCAGACTGAAGTCAGGCGTGTTATTGATATGTGTGCAGCAGACCTATTCAGTCCGACACTCTTGATGAGAATGCATTTTCAGTATGGTTTTTTTTTGTGTCGTCTTGTATGTCACATGCAAATACTTGATGAAAGTATTTGAGTTTATGGCTAGACAGATGTTTTGCGAAAGGTAAAATGGGTGTAAGTTTATGGTGTGTATTATGTTCATGAATGTGTGAAAGTCAAAATAAAATCATAAAATGTGGAAAAAAGAAATAAATGAGTACTGAGGCAATTCTTCTCACATTCCCAGTGGTCTAATGCATCATACTCTTAATTTGCTTGATGTCAGGAAATATAATTTATGGTCATATATAAGAAGAAGAGGTGATAATATCATGCATGCACAGAGAACTACAAAAATACAGTATGAAAATAATGAGTGACCTTGTTGAAACGCAACAGATATCTCAATGCAAGCAAAAAGAACAAATTTCTGTGATTTCAAAATATGAACTAGAGCAGAATTTCAACATGAAATACAGTTTAAAGTTGATTCAGTTGGGGGGGGGGGGGAGGATCTTTTTATGTACTTGTACCATTCATATCTGCTATCTCATTGGTCAATTCTCTGACAGCAAAGTGTGGAAAAGAATTGATTTACCACATAACTGACAATCTGGAAGTTTTTAAGTAAACAATGCCTTAATGAACCATTAGTTAACAGATTACAGATGTATAAAAATAAAGAAATCTGGAGTATTTTGAATACATTGTCTATCTCAGCATAGAGAATTTGCCAACTGCACAAAGGGCTTGACTCCTCTGCTGGACAAAATACGAATTTGATATCATGATGAAACATGTCGAGAAAGGAATTGCTTGTATAGTCTTAACCAGCAAATATATAAAATTAAAGGGATGGTATAGTTTGGGTTGAAATGGGGATTTAGGTTTTACATTTTTGCAAGATAATTAAAAACCACTTTGTGAATTATCAAAGAGCATATAATGCTAGGAGGAATTCAGAGTTTATCTGATGAAATCAGTTTTGAAATGGCTGAAATATTCAAGTACAAAGAGGTCCTAATCAAAGGTGGGACCCACCTTTGATTAGGACCACGTTGTTGTGCGTTGCTTTGGCTATTTCAGCTATTTCAAAACTGATTTTCATCAGATAAACTTGTAATTCCTCTTAGAATTGTATGCTCTTAAAACTTTCACATAAGTGCTTTCTCATTATCTCGCAAAAAGTTAAAACCTTACTCCCCATCTCAATCCAAACTATACCATCCCCTTAACCAAGAAATATATGAAATGACTAAAATGATTACTGAAATCTCTTGATGCATGTAAGCAGTAATTTAGCACGTCCATTTGTAGTGATTAATACTCAAAGCAGCTGCACTGTCTAACCATCATACAGACAGACAAACCAAGACAAAGATGATATTGTTCAAGATCACAAGATCACTGAAGGAGGGGGTCTTAAAGTGACCCCCTCCAAGCCCCCCTGTCATCGGGGCTGTGCCCTCTTCCTCTATGAAGTATGATCTACTTCCCATTGTCACCTTTCCATGCCTTGGAGTACACCCCCCCCCCCCACTCCACCCCAATTTCTGCACCCCATCTGCCTTCATGTCCCTTGCAACCCTTTTCCAATCAATAGCTTTACTCCACAGTATCATGACATTATGCACATTTGATTTGGGGGAAAATAGTGTTGTTTATATACCTCATATCAAGATTCTTGTCACTGATTGGTCAAAAGTATATCATGTCGTGGCAATGTGCAGTTCTGCTCATGATTGCCTAAGGGGTTTTGATTTTCTACCAATTGACCTAAGGTCAAACAATTAAGAAAAAGGTAACCTAAGATGTCTTCCTTTCTCACATACAATCTGTAAGCAATGTCAAAGAAGAATGAAAACAATCTAAAGAAAATATAAACAAAATTCAACACTGCAACTGATTGACAAATTGCCCTACATCGACGTAAATAAGCACTGAATTGATCAGTGTTTTAAGTTCAAAGTTCAAAGTTCAAAGTTCAAATTTATTTCATATTTCCATTCCTCAATGATGACATTACAAAATTATTGACAACAAAACAAGAATACAAAATATATACAATCATGTCTTTTGATCGTAGAAGAAAAGAAAAAGAAAATATACTTGACACAAATGTACAAGGTCATATTGTGTGAAAATGTCACTAGTAAGTATAAGAAATATGATGGGGCCTACATAAAAGCTTTAAAGCTTGTAAAACTGTAGGTTCCCGAGTTCATAGGCATATAATTTTACACGGAGAACGGATATGTTTGTCTTGACCAACTAAAATTACACAAGTACAAAAAATCGATCATTAATAAACTAATGAACCACATAGATATCGCACAATCCAGACTGCATACAAATCTCGCAGTGTTTGAATAACAAAAATGCTATATTATTAAAAGATGTATCGGTACCATGAAATAACTTGAATGACTTGGTGCTGCGGACAAGGACAAAAGACTGGGAGCATAAAAGGGTTGCTAAAAACTTGGTAGTGTGTATCCACTAAGTAATAACTGTTTTAATTTGCGTTTGAAGGTGAATAAAGATAAGGAAGAAGTGATATCTAGAGGGAGATCATTCCAATATCTGGGTCCAGTAAATATAATTGTTTTCTTTGCAAAAATAGTGCGAGTACGGGGAAGGTGATAGGCGTCACTCTGGCGAGTGGGATAACAGTGGATAGAACGATTCCTTTTGAACATGTGGATAAAAACAGATGGTAATTCATTAGTTGTTAGTTTATACATGAAAATTCCGAGATTGTAATAAAATAGGTCTGGAATTTTCAGAATTCTGTTTTGATGGAAAAAATAATTTGTATGGGCAAAATATCCGGCGTGGTTTATGATTCTTATTGCACGCTTTTGAATACGGAGAAGGGAATCTAGTAATGAGTGAATTGCATTTCCCCACGTCAAAATTCTTAGTAGTAACCATGATAAAGAAAAGATTTTAGTAGTAACCATGATAAAGAAAAAATTATCATTTACGGTTGTACATTGATGTAGGGCAATTTGTCAATCAGTTGCAATGAAAAACATCTCGAAGGAAGAATTTCATGAATTTGAATAATAAAAGCAGTACCCGCTGCATGCTATAAGGATTAGAACCAACACTTGCTGTTGGGCGAAAGCTCGGTGGTCTAGTGGAGATGACGCCTGTCCGGTGATCAGGAGGTTGTAGGTTCGAATCCTGCTTGAGTATGTACGCCCATGATTTTTTCTTTATCATGGCTACTACTAAAATACTGATCAATTCAGTGCTTATGTACGTCGATGTAGGGCAATTTGTCAATCAGTTGCAGTGTTGAATTTTGTTTATATTTTCTTTAGATTGTTTTCCATCGTATATAACATCTCAATGTTGTTGTAGTCTTCTTATCCAGTGATGGTTGCACCAAAACTATGAAAATTCCTAACTATTGAACAGATTGTCTAATTTTCCTCACACTTTCCTGATATGTTCTGCAATTATTACAACATTCTCTCAATTTACACATGTATTTGGCTTCATTCTCCTTTAAAAGCCATTCAAGTTTTTCATGATTAGTTAGAAATATGTCACATGGGCATTCCAAGAGGCAAAAAAAGAAAAGAAAGGAAAACTTGTGGTACAATTTTTTGATGGTCACTGAATTATGTGGATTTAGTATGATTACTGATGTCTAGAACATTATCCTTTCCTTGGAACAAGAGCTACTCCCATCACTTTTGATCTACAGCGAAAGAAGGCTTCAAATTTCATTTTTCCTGTCACAACGACAATCTGCAAATACATGACTTCCACAGAATTTCATCTCTTCTTGTTGACTCTCTTTGGCGTGTCGACTCCTCTCTGTACATTTTGACTGGAAAGGTCGTTATCCATCAAAATGAATACAAAATAAGAGCAACATTTCATGGACCCCCATCAATCTTCTTGATCTTTGGGCAGTGTGAACATTAACGACTAAAGTTTCACAAAGTTTGTCACACGACCAGCCTACCATCTGTTTGTGGGCGATGCCTTTGATTGCGAATAGGTTATACTTTACGATCTTTAACTTAACAATCTTTTGCCCGTGTGACCATGACTATGAGTGTCAGGTGTTTCACAAGTACTCGTATGTCCTCCAAACAATGGACACATACAATGTATGATTCACAGGGACATAGGATAATTCAACAGTGAAAAAAATGTGCTTTATCTCACCTTTGAACACTAAAATGCAAATATCATGAAAAATTTTGATAAAGGACAATTTATTGTAACTCCCGGTTGAACAAGGGGAGGGGATGTAGTTAACATTGACATTTCTAAACAGAGTCTACCCATATTCCTTACCTTTCTTTCCTTCTCTTTTTAATCTTTATTGTCTTTAAGAGTACATACTGTATCTGTCTGTCTAGCTGGCTAGCTACCCTCTTATCACTGCTGTACCACATACTGTAAAAGTGGATATTTTCGCACGACTAATTTTTCGCGCTCAGCAGGGTAAGAAGAGTTTTGCATGTTTTTAATTCCGCAGAATCGAGACCTCAACTACTGAAACATACGGCAGGCAAAAATATTTGTGTGCTTTTTATTTTCACCCTAGTTTCTTGTTGCACAAAATGCGCGAAAATTTCAACACTGCGAAAATTTCCACTTTTACAGTACCTGGCATACATGCCTACAGGAAAGACTGAATGGACCTGTGGAGTGGTAATTAATGTCTTCTCATTGTGCTACTAAGAGACTTATTAGCGACAACAGATTAACTCTAAACTGTCTTTTACACATTCCTTTCCTGCTGTCTTCTCGTTTGTCTCTATGTCTGTCACTGGCTGAGACCCTTTCACATCAACAAAAGAACTTGTTTGTATTTAAACCATGTCTACAAACTTGCTTTATATATGCTAATCAAATTATCTGCTTGTAAGTCTGAAAGCCGGGTCAAATAACTTTTCTCTGCAATACGTTTCCAAAACGAGTCGTTTGTCTAGCCCATTTCCAATCAAACTAATCAATGCGCGCTACATGGTAAAATCGTCTCAATGATGAGGGGAAAAAAGAACATATGAACTAGATACTTTTTGAACATTGACATCAAGGGTGATGAGCACAATTCCTTTGGCAAGGTATCTTATGCAAATGGTCCACAAATTAAGAAACAATTGCAAGCTCACCAGCCTTACACTTGTAGTTTTCACATATGATATCTCGAGCACCATATGATTCATAGCAGAGCACAATTTACAAGTTGAATGGTGGGGAGAGTGTAGAAATAGATATTTATGAGCAGTTCTGTGGTGGACAGCGAAATTCATTTCGGTGTCTGAATACTCAACTGCAAACAAGTATAAAGATGGATTTCAGCTACATACAAACATGATTACCACCAAGAATTTTTTCAGTGTGTAGTAGACTCTTTCTCTATCTTTCTCTCTCTCCCTGTCTGTCTGTCTGTCTGTCTCGCTTTTTTTTCTCAATCTCTCACCCCAACCCAACCACTCACTCACAGCCACCAACCTACTTTTTCATCTCACCTCCCTGCTTTTTCCTACACCCCTACATTGGCCGTCTGTGTGTCTGCCTACCTTGATCCAGCTTTTGTCGATATTATTTCCTAAAAGCCTCCCTCTGATCATTACACACCTACTGTACTCATCACAGTTTACACTCCACCCACACTCCGTATCCAACATCAGCCTCCCTGGGTGTGTCAATGTGTTTGTCTCTTGTCTTTCTCCATCTGTTTTCGCTCATCCATCAATCTCTCCTTCTCTCTCTTCTCCTTCTCTCCTTCTCTCTTGATCCTCCTTTTCCCTTTTTGTTTTACCCTGCTCCTTAAAGGGACTGTACAGTTCTGGTCGAGGTGAGGATTTAGCTTTTAACGTTTTGCGAGATATTCAGAAACCACTCTATGAGATGTCAAAGAGCATGCAGTTCTAAGGGGTATCAAAAGTTTATTCAATGAAAATCGGTTTTGAAATGGCCGAGATATCCAAAAACAAGGTGAAACAAAGAGATCCTAATAAAGTTGTGGCATGTCGCCTTTTATTATTAGCACTTTTTGGGATGTCTCAGTCATATGAAAACCAATTTTCATCAAATAAACGTTGAATCCTTCTTAAAATTACATGCTCTTTCATATTTCATAAGAGGCTTTTCATTATTTCACTTAGGAATGTTCAAAACATGAATCCCCACCTCAACCAGTACTGTACAGTCCCTTTAAGAACTCTCTGGCAGTTTTCACACTGGCCGAGATATGTTAACTGCTATGCTGCATTAAAATTACAATTATAATTACAATTACAACTAGAATTATCGTCCATGTAGGCCCTATTGTCTGTTTGTTAAAATTACTGTGTACAATGTAGGTCATATGACTATGATGTCCCTTGATATTTGTTAAAACTTGAAAGCGTGATATCTTTGATATTGCTTTTCCAAATTAGAAAGTCTAAGAAATGTTTTGATGTTCCAACCGTTTGTATTTCAATGAAGTGTGGGATTGCATTTAAACTTGAAAGCCCATTTCAGTAGTTTGTGCACATCTGATGTTAGTTGAGCTATGTTAGTAATATTTTTCTCGTATATCCAAGCTGGACATTATGTATATTTTATTTTGTTATACTTCATGCATTTTCCATTGAGAAATACAAAAATAAAATGAAATTTAAATTCAAATCTAAATTGATGACCAGCATTTTATTTGTGATAGGTTTTTGAAAAAAAAATGAACCAACTAATTAAGAATACAGAAGTTCATAAAAATCAAGAAATAGATGATCACCAATTCATTTAAGGCTCATGTGGTGATAGTTTGCATATGAATTGATACAAGAATTATTACATTCTGTTATATACATATTTTCCCTACAGATACGAAGTATGATGCAGTTTACAAACCATCCAATGAATATTGTGCATTTGAATTCTGCACAATATATGTGACCGTGCACCTCAAAACGAACATAAAGTCACACACACTGATTTTGCGTGAAGACTGAAAATAAGTGAAATGAGTCAACCTAGCCGAACTTGACTTTTTCATATTTTCTGAAAGAGCAGGTCTTCTTTTACATTATGCTAAAATTTGGTATCATAAAACGGGCAGGAAAGTGTGTTTTTTTAGCAGTTTATCTCGAACATTTTTGGTAGAATAGTGTGATTAGGTGTGTCTTTAGAATCCCTTTTTCATTTCTGAAAAACCTTGTCCACACTCTTCACTTTCAACTCTAATAACTTTTGAAAGGATAGTGCTACTGCTTTGAAAGTTGGCATTAATTATGGACAGAATGTGTTAATGAGGCATGCTTAATTACAGTTTAATCTGATAATCCCTTCATTGTTGTTACTCTGGTGGTTTACTTCCTGTTTTTTTTCCCATTCATCGCACAGCCAGCATGGTTTGGTAAAGATTAAGCGCTTGAATAGACACTGTACTTCAGAGCCTCTTTTCTCAGTTCACACTTTTCCTGAGTTTGTGCTTTCTTTCCAATATTTAGATAGGTTAGGAGAGTCCATTTGATTTGAGTTATACATCATTTTAAAGCTTAAAGTCTGCTCTTTCAGAATATGGTCTGAACTAAAAATTCATGTCTGGCGACTTTTTGTTTGCTTTGAGGTGCAGGGTCACATATGGTAAAACTGAAATCACCGAAACTGATCTTGAATCACCTTTTGTGACAAACACAGCTATTAAAGAGGTTGATGGAAGGGCGCAACAATGAAAATAGACAGATTCACCAACTGTGTTGGGAGATCTTCACATCATATACAGTCCAGGCAAGTCGGAAAGAAAAACAAGAATGACGTTCACAGGAAACAGTCATGCAGGGGAGGTCATATGTCACAGGGTAAATCAGGATTCTTGATATTGCAAATAATCACCTCTGTGGGTTGCCATGGCAACATAAATCCTGCAAAACTCCCTCACATGGAAGAGGTGAGGGAGTTTTTCAAACAGCCAGTGCCTTCTCTCCACACAAGGCATTCATGAACGCATAAAGTGGACACTACTTTGTCTTGGGAATTCTTTCAATCGGTATAAAACTGTGAACAGCAAAACTTTGGTGGTATGACAAAATATAGCATCCACCACACCTTGGCACAAAAATTTTACAGTACCCCTGATATCACAAAGTATGCGACAAGTACATCTGTACAGTGATCAATTGAAGAAAAAGTAAATCACAGGGAGTAGAACTGTGTGCCAGGCACTGCAAAATCATCTTTAAATTTTTGAAAGGAAAAGATGAAAAGGACTTTAAAAAACTATGCTAATCTATACAGATGCTAATCTAAACAGCTACTAACCTTTTTGTACTATACATGTATGTAATGAAAACAAATCTTCAATAAAAGAGTATGTTTGCACTGGGTGTTGTCATTGTTTTCTTTTTTTTTTCATGAAGACTCTAAACGGGAGAATTCCCTTTTAGAACATACTTAAATAGTAATACACTAGGTATGGTTAAATAAACATGCCTCCTTTGACAGATTTCAAACTTCAAACTTCTGTTAGCTAGGTTTTGACCTATTTCACAGTAGGACAGTAAAGGCAGTCTCAGCTGGAGCTACAGTTGTAGAGTAATCACAGTGAGAATACTCTTCAGCCAGGGAGGACTACCAGGCAGCTTTAGGGGGAGCAGCACTGGCATTGATGACTGCATTTATATCTTTAAAAAAAAAAAAAAAAAAAAAAAAAAAAAAAAAACTGAGGTAGAATCATGATCCTAAATGATGTTGAGGCATTTTCCGGGGTTAGCTTTACGCAACCATACTTTCAAACGCCTCTAGAAATGCCGACTTTAAACGCCATTCAAAGGGTATTTTGAAATATGTTTGAAACCATGATCGCCTTTCTGCGAGTAGATAAAGGTAATGTCATTTTGAAACATGTTTACATCTCAAGGTCAAATCTGTATTTATGAGTGAGCATCCACAACACCTACTCCATATCTTTCTGAATTTTCTTAATTCAGATAATTATGCATAAAGCATTGGGGTTTTTTTCTGCTTTTGGTAAATATTTGGTATTGCCAAAAAAGGGCAAGAAATGTGATTTATTAGCACTATTCTTGATATCTTAACTAGAATTTGAGCTGCTGGTTCAAGGTGATGTACTTATCAATTAGTAGAACATTAGCTCAAAGCAGTGGCCACATGAAAAGAAAAATGAAAAGATGAGGAAATGAACTACAAAATGGAGATTCTGGGATTTAGACCACCACCACAGTACATATTCTGGTCCTAATATTCTTATCATTCTTTTGTCATTATCATTCCAAATCTTAACAAATTATATTCCAGCTCTTCATTTTTGTAGTGTTTTGCCATATGCTTGCTATCCCCTCCTGAAAAAAAAAATAAATAAAATAAGATAAAATAAAATAAAACCAAAAACCACCCACCTGGCTGAAGATAGTATGAGTGGATCTCAGGCACACATCGACACCTTTTATCAATCTGAATTTTTAAAAGATTTGTGTACTGTTAGTAGTTTGCCCCCATCCCATCCACCCCCCCCCCCCTAAAAAGAATGCCTTTATGTAACATCTAGCTAACTAAATGTGCATTATTACTGCCACATACAGTGTAGCCAGACAGTGGCTGGTGCCAAATTGTCCATCTCATGATTGGTTTCCATGA
This sequence comes from Diadema setosum, assembly GCF_964275005.1. Lineage (NCBI taxonomy): Eukaryota > Metazoa > Echinodermata > Echinoidea > Diadematoida > Diadematidae > Diadema > Diadema setosum. Next base: position 12,022,689 of record NC_092701.1, read on the forward strand.
CAGTGAGTCCAGCCTTAGCCACACCCGCCAAACAACCTTCATTTTTGTCTTTATCTTAGTAATGAGATCATGTCTAGGGTTAGTGAAGTAACTCATTGCAAACCACTTACTGACAAAGAGCTATCACACTTTTTGGCACCACTCAAGTCTTGTTTTCTTGACATTTTTCTCTGTAAAAAAAAAATGGAAAAAAAAATGAGTTATTTCTTTCTTTTTGCAATTTACATTCTCCTACTGCCAGATATTGCTACTTTGGCAAACAACAATTTCTTGTAATCCCATTCAAAGTTACATGATTTGCTCATTTCTATAAAAAAAAACAAAAACAACAACAACAAAATAAAACAAAACATTAGTCAAAAAGCATTTATTAAGGCAAGAATTGAGATAAAGTTGTCCTTCCACTGCTAGTAACACATAAATGCAGTACACCATGCACATTTTGACTTTTTTTTTGTAAAACACATTGCTTCAACAGAAAGACATAACTTCAAAGCCCTTTTCCTCAAAATTAGGACTTCCATCACAAGTCTGATTTTAAATGAATCATTTCAGTTGGTTAGGAACAGCCGATCTTGATGTGTAAAATATCACTTCAAAGCTGTGAATCTCTTTCCTTAAAAAACATCTTATTTGTTGATTTTGTGATGCATAGTCACACATGTCCCAGGAGGGCTGTCATGCTATCATATGAGAACTTTTAACCCTTTTGCACTTGAAACATCCATTAGCCACTCCTCTTGAATATCACCTTCTTCTTCTTGTGAATCGTATGACAAACTATCCACAGCCACTTTGCTGTCTGTGTGTGGGTGCGTATGTGTGTGCTTATGTCTGAGAGAAAGAGTGAATATATGTATGAAGTTCAGGTATACAAAAATGTTTGTGTAACTCTGCCTTGTTCATATAGTAATCACTCTTTGCTGCACTTCACTCTCCAATAACATTAACAATGTGAAATCTACTTCTTCCTTAAGAAGGAAGAGGTTGATATTACCTCTCCGTGCTTGCTAAGGGCTCTGAGCTACTCGCCATGGTAAGAACATGTATTACTGTAAAAATGGATATTTTCGTGGGACTAATTTTTCGCGCTTGGCCAGGTAAGAAGAGCTTCGCATGTTTTTAATTCCGCGGAATCAGGATATCAACTACTGGAACATATGGCACGCAAAAATATTTGCGTGCTTTTATTTTCGCGCTAGCTTCTGGTTGAGCGAAAAGCGCGAAAATTTCAACACTGTGAACGTTTGATTTTTTGACTTATACTTGACTGCATACTTTCATGCAACAGGGCCGAGAGGTATAGGTGACCAAGCAGGAACAAACAAAAAGTGCACATAAAGGAGACAGGCAGTGAGAAGATTGGAGGACAACCCTTGTCTAAAGGTTACTCTATCAGGAGCTTAATAAAGATATCACTCAGGCATCCTATCAGGAGGTGCACGGATCGCTGGGGGCTGCGATGATATGGAGGTGCATGAATGTTCCAATGAAAACAGGGTCTTCCTCTTTCTCCTATCTCTAACTCTCTCTCCCTTTTCTCCGTCTCTGGAGCTCTGCGACGGGCGCAACATGAGAGGACCGCCCCCGCTTTCCCTCCCCGGGCCGCGGTGCCAAACAGCACCGCCAAGCATGACATTTTACGATGGCGCGATAATTGTCGACTTTGTGTGCAAATGGAATAGTTCCTCTCGGAGAAACCGCATCCGCCGAAAGAGAGGGGGAGAGTACAGCGTCCGCTCAGAGCCGAGGGGATATGGGGGAGGGAGTGTACAGAGAATTGTGCTTGAAGGGGGTGGGGGAACGAAAATGTGCAGACATTATCACTATAACAATACTCATGTTCAAGACATTTCCGCTCTCTTCTCTTTCTTTATCTTTCTCTCTCTCTCTCTCTCTCTCTCTACTTGTCTATCTCTATCTTTTTCTAAATTAATCTGTTTCTAATGGTACAATAATGCACACATTACAATCTTTCAATCCCTAACAAATCCATCTTATTTTCTGTTCTGCTTTGATAAAGTCACAACTTGAGAGTGGCATTCTCACCACAGGAATCCTACATTATTTACTACATTTGATTTGTATTTTCAAATCTGTGCCCAAAAGAAATCTGAACTCGTGTTTTGCATTTGTCTTATACCTACAATTTACTCAAAAAAAAAAAAAAAGTAATATGACCATATCAAGCTTGTTTCAACATTAGAGATATTTTACTGTTGATTCACTTGCATGGCTTAGATGCTGCAAACAACAACAACAAAAAAAAACACAAGAAAAGGCTTTAAAATCATCAGAGATTCCCAATACACATCAGACAAGACATTTGATATATTGAGTCAATGACTTACATCTACTTTGTACACCAGTGTGAGTTAGGTGTGCATGTGTGACATGGGCACACAATTAAACCCCAAAGTTTGTTTCCAGGTGATGAGCACAACAAACACACTACCCAAGCTGTCAGTGTTATGAGGTCATGGCGGCTTTCGTTGAAGAGATGAAAGGGGCGTGGCCATGCAGGCAGCATGCATACATGCCCCAGCTCTAACATTACACCAAAAACCACACTTCCAGTCTGTTGACTAAACGTTCATACCTTTGCTGCTGAGTGCAAGTTTGCATGACCCCAAGTATAGAATGCAACTAACCTTGTTAAAATTGGTTAGAATTGTAAGCTTTGACCATTCAATGACACAAAATAACTAATAGGGTAAAGAAACCATAAAAATCAAAACTGGTCTAAAACAAAAATCATTCTTTCAAGACCTAACAATCAACCAAGTTCAAGTCAGTACCCAGTTTCAGTGAACAGTACCAAGGAAAGAAAAAGTCTTATTGACTAACTTTGGCTGTAAGTGCATTTTTGAACATGAATAAAATGATCTTTAATACAGGTTGTAGGTCAGTTATCTGACTATGAATGACTCTAACTTATTACCAACATTGAACGAATTCATTTGTAGCCCTTGCCATCACTAGAAATGATTTATGGACGAAGACCTGGCAGATTCAATGGTTCATATGACACCATTGGTCTAACTTCTCTCCCTTTAACATTTGTAATGCAACTTTGATCTATTCCACATTAAGAAAAGAAAAAGGCTAAACTTTAAATCGCATTCAAAACATATATGCAGTCATGTATATGTTTGAAGTGTTTGTGTATGTTTATGCATTTGTGCATGTGTATGCATTTGTGTGTGCATGTATGTGCTTGCCTATTTGTGCGACGCTCCAACAAAATGAGTCATAAGTCGCACGGGGAGTTTTCCCGTAATGAGCCGAAAATGAAGAGGAAGCACTGCTCGGGTCGAAATTTTTTTATGACGGATTTTGATTCCTTGATGTTTTATCTATTTGTACAGAAAATTTCAGCGTGTAAAAATGAGTACAAGTGTCCCAAATCACAGTTTTTCTGAGACCATTTTTTTGGTTACATTTTTTTTCGAACGCTCGCCTTTGCGTTGCGTTTCGCACCTATTGTTCTCGCCCGATCGAGACTCCGCCTCCGTTGCTAGGGCGTATGCTAATGAAGCATTGCTCTTGACCCCATTGAAGACAAAACAAAGCATGGTGCGTGCGGCGGCGGCGGCGAGGGCTTTAGAATTACGCAATAACAGTGAGCTGACCAAGGCTATCAATTGCATGACCAGCGAGTTGCGTTTGATACATGCACCACATTTCATGAAGTGGTGATTGATGTGACGCACAAATGGCGCTGAAAAATTTTATTCCAACGACGATCACGCAAAATTTATGATACTTTATCAATGAGCTAAAATGATCACATATCGAACTTGAAACCTCTCTAGTGATGTGTGTGTGTACTTTTACAACGGTTATTGGCCTCATTAATGAATTCATTCAAATGATTATAACTTTCGTTCCCTGGTATGTGACTTGCTGTTTAAAGTTCATCTTTGGAGATATAGCAGGGCCTAAGTTGTCAATTATTCTCGTTTTTATTAAGTCGACAATTCGTTTGATAATTAGCCAAATGTATGTAATGCGTAATATTATTTCCCTGGTTAATCAAAATTATTGCCCTATTTACTTATGATGGTTTGGGCCGTGACGGCATTGGAGAGAAATCGGAAGACAAACAATATTATTAAGCCCAAATAGCTCGTGTTCCCTTTGGAGGATATTCTGACTCTTGTCATCTGTGTATTTTTTAGAAGTAAGACCTATTTGAGAAAGTGACAGAAAGCTGTGTCGCTACTCAAAAGTGTGCTTCTTCATTTTTTTTTATCAGAATGTTTGTAATGATAGCTGTTTGTCGTGTATTACGTGTAGCTGACATGTGAGAGGTCAAGTCTGCAAAGAATTTGGCTAACAGCTTTGCGAAGTAGCAGCGCTAATTGCCTATTGAATTGTGTATTGTGAGGAATTCGAATGAAAGAACTCGGGCGACACTGTTCACGCCTTTTATCCGAGTAAACCCCGCATCAACGAAGCCTTGAACAATGAAAGGTAAACTTCCTGCTATCAAGGGGTGGATAATCACGCAACCAGTATTCTTTCTTCGCCATTGATAGCAGAATCAGTGACATACTGTAATGGAGCAACAGTGTTGGAGGATCGGCATTATGTCTGCTAATTTGTAAAAGAATTTTTCAGTCCCCTTTTGTGTTCAGAACCACAGTCAGGGACGCAAACTTACTTTATCTCTTACAAGCTATCGTTACTATCTTAAAACGTGAATTTTATGAAAAGTTAAAAGCGATCGCGGAATCAGTTCTTCTGCGTGACACCAGGCTTTTATAAAAGCATACCAAGCTTTAATCGTTAACCTGTATAGAAAGGGCGGGAATACACACTTATCGCAATAATCCGGATTTGAGAGTGATACACTCTACTATTTTTCTTCATCTTTACCCCGACAAAGACCATGGTAATTCAAAACAAACAAACAAACAAACAGGTAGTTGCATTATATCAGAACGTATAGAATTTTTGTGTTTCATGTATGTATAGGTCATCTCTTGATGTATAGTAGGCATTTGTTGTCGTTTTTTTTTTATAGCGTTTCCTATAAATAAATGCCTTTAGCGAAAACCCAACACAACTTTTATCGAGGGAAGGGAACTTAAATTTGAATATCTATAACATAGTTTACACAAATCAGACATGTAAATAAGGCAATCATATACATCCGCATGGCCGATTGTAATCTCTTACTTTGACTATTAAACACGATCGCCTGCATTTACATGCTTTTTCGAATTTCTTGAACTTGGCCTCATTTTCTCTTTCTTTTTTTTTTTAACAATTGCTCGCAATATTTACAAATCGTAACACAGTCTGCTATCCCACAATATAATGTTCCATTTGATTCGGCACTTATTGTTAGTCGGGTGACGCCAAATGTTGGAAACTCGAGCGATGATACATGGCATTTTGTTTGTTGGTTTTCGTCTCATCGCTCAAAAGAATTTTGACTACGATTACAGAGGTATCATCTACAAGACTTAACTGATGGTTTACAGAAGTGATCATCAATTCCGTAAGGATAAGTCAACAAGTCATGAATTCACTTTACCCATCATGTCTAATCGCACTACGACATTGTTGAGGTAACCGCGCCTTTTTATTCTCATAGTTCAAACTAATTCTTGACATAATCAAAACATTTAGATCTTTATATAATTTCTCAAAATACTCAAAAGATGGCCTAAGTCAAAACTTTCTACAAAGATTGCATACGGCAATCTTTACTGGCCTAAACAAGTTTTCTAGAGCTATCGATTAATGAACCAGTCTTTTGAATTCAAAACCAACATTCATAATCGTAACCATCACAGTAACATAATCCTGTCAATAACAGTTGGAAAATGCAAATGCTATTAGCGCAAAATAATTAAGTAACGATTATCTTCATACATTCTAATTCCTAGGTGATGTCGCTAGGAAAATGACACATGGTTTGACTACTGCTTCAAGCAAATAAAAGTAAAAAGGAATGGGATATACTTCTAATGATAATACCACGCCGTACAATGCATTCCACTGTATTTGGTAACGTTTGGTTACGTTTCTGTGCGCTTTACGTATGGAAAATAAAAGGCAGATTGATGCTATTAACATGGTAACGCACAACGCATTAAAATACATCGTGTACAATGTAATGTTTTAGTATACGGTTTGAAACTTTGAATTTGCGAGTCCTTTATAAAGTTATAAGGGTTATTACATTATCAAGCAAAAATTAAAGTATTTAGGGTTTCGGATTTGCTCAAAAGACTAACAATGCTGTTATTATACATGTATGACGATCGTTCGCAACAGAGACAATCCGCTTCAATAGATGTACAATGTAATCTTGTTTTCATAAATTGAAAGAGAAACGTAAAGAAGTCAATGTTTTAACTTCATTTAGCTTTCTCACCAATTGAACTTGATTTGATCGGTGGATCTGCCATGCATGATATCGCTGTGTACAGTGTGTTCTATTAATTATATTAAATTATTTAATTGGCGTGCTTGTTTTTTTATGCAGAATATTACAGGTAAGTATAAATTCATAATGTTTGTACGTATGACATGATCGTTGTTTTGTATTTTCATTTTTATAATATATCACGTGTCCATTATCTGATTCCGACCACGAAAATATGGCGACTGTTTAAATGCGGAGTATGTACAGGAAAACTAATGTCTCCTGCCAGTATAGACAAACTAATTTCTAGTCTATCCCCGCTTGAAATGGAAATAGAAAAAAAAAACCGAAGTTCGACTTTCAGCACATTTCAACCGTTTTGTAAAGTGCCTGATACATGTAATGGACATAATTCTTTAGCGCATAAGCAATCACACAACTTTTGGGAAAAAAAATGTATGCCTTAATGATTGTATCTCATGGAAGAAAACTCGTCTCCTTGCCTCAATTTTAGCTTCTTCCTTTTCAAGCTTGCGGGAAAGAAATAGTTGAACATCAATCGCAATCATAAAGAGAGGCACATCCTTAAAAATAAACACAGGAGTACTGAGACACACTACGAAATAAAAACGGGCCTTTTATCACTATTGACAACGCATGACATTGAAATGCTTTTTTATTGGGGGGGGGGGGTAATACAATTGATTGTTCTGAAGGTTCGTTAATCACACAATGAAATGTGGTTCGCTATTAGCTTAGGTTCGTTAACAAGAAAATCAAATGCGGTTCCTTTTCCTGTGGTTCCTTTACCCGAAAGTAATCAAGCAATCATTTTTATTTTAGTAAGGTTTGTGAATACAAAACGAAATGAGGAAGGCCTAATTATTAATTCCGAATATTTGTCAGTATAACTATCTATCTCAAATGCAGAAAGATTGTAACTGTAAATGTGATGTAAAAAAACATTAAGCTTAAGCCACAAGTTAATGGTTCTTTATATGCTACGGTATTACAAAAGTGACCGAGAATAAGAAGTATATTTATGATACAATCATAATATAAACCCAACGTGAAGCTCTCAGGCCTACATCAACCTTTGCTTCTGATACGTATAGTATGTGCAGCATTGGCAAGTGTGATAAGCGATAATTACTGTGGACGCAACGTCATAAAGGAATGTGCCTATTATGGCGGGAATTCAGAATGTTACGACTGTATACAGCTGCAGCAGAACAGACGCGAAAGCAGTCTTTGATGCTCTGCAACATTACGACCGTGTGCATAATTTGAGGGTTTTTAGTACATGCAAAGAACACGATCTCAAAAGACGACTATCGTTAATTAACTTAATTGATTTTCTCTACCGATGCTGTCTTTTGAACTCCCGCTACAATGGGTTCCCAGGTTCTATTTAGCTAGGGTGGAAGCGATCAACGCCCTCACTAAAAGACGCTTCTCGTAATACGGATTGCGTGCCTTTTTTCTTTCTACTGTTTCCTATTGTTTGTGAGTTCAAAACTTGCGGCAAACTACACCGCAGCCGACTCACAACGCGTACCGACTCATTCATGCGGCGGCAGCGGCACGGACACAAACGCACCGAAGTTTACATTCGGGCTGCCGTATTGGTCAGAATCGTTAATGATAGACCTGTCCTGCGATTGGTTAATTATCTTACACACCCAAGCTATCGCCTTATATGGTAGTGCGTGTGATGGAGCGTAAACGCCGTCGCTAAGCAGGACTGTTGTATTGTTTCGTCCCGTGAAAGAAACATGTCGTGAGCTTGAACATAGCCTGAACTTTGAGAGCGATTTTCTCCGTTATTTAGAAAATGGACTGACATCATAAGCGTAGTTAATATTCGTTTTTATGATCTATAGGGATGTCGAAATGAGTTGTATTATATATCAGTGTAAAGCTTAGAGTCTGTAGAATTTACATATAGGCATAACTACGATTTCATTTTTTGCGACTTTTGACTCATTCCGACGGAGCGCATCACATTTGTATTTAAATGCATATGTTTGTGTATGTATGTGTGACTTCATTCTGTTGTACCATAATACACTGTATCTTAGCCCATAGTTATGCAAAGCATAATTTCACTTCATGTATGCGATGGTACTTAGCTAACTAGAGAAAAATCAACTGAGTGACAAGTACAAGTATTCAATCAGTTGCAATAAAAACAATTCAAAGCAAGAAGCATCGATTTGAATAAATATGCAGTTTTACCTGCTGCCATAAGGTATAAGAACCATCACTGACTATCACGCATACACTTAGACCCCGTTTACAGTGCGAGGCTCGGCCGTGGCCGAGCCGCTGCCGAGCCCTCCTTCATTTCAGTGCAAAAGGCCAAATGCGAGGCCAAAATTGGCCGCGCATTTGGCCACACTCTGGAGGTGGTCTCCGCCGCGGCCGAGTCCGGCCTCTTCTTGGTGTAAACGCAAACTGGGTCAAATGCGTGGCCAATTTTAGTCTGGCTTCCAAACCCTCTGCCTGTACTATTTTGCTATTCAGGATATTAACCCCCTCAACGTCGAAAACTAGTATAGTTTAAGGTGGTTTTGTCCTGCAAAGGATTTTTTTCCTTCGGCAAAGGCCTTTGCCCGAACAGCGACTTTGTCGCCACGGAATTCAGTTGGCAAAGGGTCTGAAAACCAAACAATACCAAATTGCATTTGTTTACAAGCAGAGCCCCACTACAACAAAATATTGAAAGGTTTGAATCAAAAGTGTGGCCGAGCCCAGCAGTGTAAACGGAGAGAATTGTGGGGCTCGGCCGCGGCTCGGTCGGGGCTCGGCCCAGCCCCGCACTGTAAACGGGGTCCAAGTAGTCTAGTGGATATGACACCTATCTAGCAATTAGGAGGCTGTGGGTTCGAATCCCACTCAGGTTTGTACACAGTTGTATGCCTATGATTTTTATCATGACTACAACTCATGACACTGAATATTCGGTGCAGTGTTTTTGTGTTGATGAAGGGCAATTTGTCAATCACTTGTGATAAAAAAAAATCTTGATGCAAGAATTATTGATTTGAATAGAGGAATTCTAAACCATGTGAACATAATGTTAGAATCTTTCATAAAGTTTAAATATTAAAATGAGAACATTTTGGAATCTTAAAGTTTCATGCACTTTACGTCAGAGGACATTGATGTTGAAAGCTTGTTAAATAAAAAAAAAAAACTGTGCCTCTTCTGACATTCTGCATCATCACCTATCACATCTATATATAAATACACATGTACGCATATATTTTTGTATTTTCCAATCAGTGATATAGTCTTCAAAAATGATACAAGAGCAGGTGATTTCTGCTCACCTACTGTATCCATTTTTGTCGCGTGATCTAAGAGATCGAAAATAAACTTTCTCCTACATTATCATGATAAATGCATGAAAACATAAATAAATACATGTTCACAGATTGCATCAAGCGAGTGAAGGGGAATATACTACTTTCAATAGCTGATGGGGTAAAAGGCCTCTACTGCTGCAAGTTTTGACCCAGACCACGTGCCACCTTGAAAAGTATTTTGAGCGGCAGCTAATAGGGATGAACTTTCACTACGTGAAGTACATTACACCACAGAATTTGGGAGACTGGCAGCTAGAACTCACTCTGCAGTGTTTGACAGACAGAGGGCCTTCTTTAAATTTCTCAGTGGAGGCACTTCTTTTAAATCACTTTGCCTAGCACTCGAATCATGTAACCCCTCTGACTATCCAACTTATGTTATGTGTGCGCAGAACAAAGATATAAAGAAAATGTAAAGAGAATTCCACAAGATTTTATGTTTTTAATGAAAGGTAAGTATATCTTTGACTTATTACCAACAAATGCTATGGGAACACATAATTATACTACATGAACATATGCTATATGGGAGCTCTTCTCAATTACTTTGCCTAACACTCAAACAATCTAACCCCTCTGGCTATCCAGCCTGTGCTGTGCGTGTGCAGATCAACAATCTAAAAAATGAAAAACAAAAAGAATTCCACAATTTCTTTTTTGTTTTAATGAAAAGTACATATATCTTTGACCTGTTACGAACATATGCCAAGGGTAATACTATTCTCCCTGCTTTCTAAAAGAGGTAAGTCAATTGCTAGAAAAATAAGATTTTGTGGAATTTTCTTTTGTATTCTGTTCACATGATTTCTCTTTCCTGACATCACAAACTGTTGCAGTCTTTCCATCCAGTGATGGAGGTATCTAAACTTCAAATTCAGAGCTTTGGAACAAAATTTTCTGACTTTTCCGAAAACTGCATTAATGTTTTCTACTAATATTACTGCATTTATTCAATCCACATGTATATTTGGGAAAACTTCTTGTTCAAGTGGTGGTGGTGGCATAAACATAGATATTGTGTACGTATATGGTGAAAATGCAATTCTTTCCTTTAGATGACTAATATGGATGTATCATTATTCTGATAGATGAACAAATGAGATATTATTACCCTATTTGTGTGTGTGTGTGTGTGTGTGTGTGTGTGTGTGAAAGTTTGGGATGGAGTGGAAGGGGGAAGGACAGGAGAGGTTTAAAAAGGCTCTTTAAGGTACAACCCCTCTTATATTTTGAGCACACGTCCCAGGTCTCACACCATGTGGTATGAGGTGACTCAGGTTTACTCATTTCTAGGAATGGCTCAAACGGCTGGCCTAACATACCGGTAATGCTTCCCATGCACACAATGCCTCCAAACTGAAAAAAAAAAAAGAGACTTTGGTAACATGGAACGTGATGGAGATGAAAGGAAGTTCACATGACACATTTCACACTTCGCACAATGTTCTCAAGACAACAGCAGAGTAAGGCAATGATTAATCCATGACAGCCGGAGTTCTTTTAAGAGTCATGTATAGTCGACAGTCAAGCGTAAGTGTCATGCGTTTGAGAGAAAGAGTTGATTTCATCACTTCTGCGGTTGATTTCAAAGAGGATATGAACACAACCGGCCCTTTACATCTGTAAGTTGTGAACGACATTTCCTTTGTCAGCCTGGCATATTGGAAAACTGAGTATCAATGTGAAAAAGATACAAGTCGGCATGAATCACAAAACTGCAGATCCACTAGAGCAGAAATGACTGATCCATAAAGTACAACCAAACATAATATATCATCTTTGATATCAAACACAAGCAGAACAATACACACTCCACAAATGTTTATTCATGAGCAACTTAGCAGACAGTATCCGCATCAGATTTATAGCTACAAACAGATATGGGACAACCAGCCAAACTGCTTCAAATACCACAGATTTTTCTTGAATCACATTCAGGATTGAAAATTTCAATCTGACAAGTTTATTTTTGGAAGTCAAGTCGAACCAAAAGGGCACATACAGTGTACATTAAATATCCAGCTCACTTTGCAAATAAAATACAGTGCATTTTCTCCAGTAATACAGAACAAAAAGAAGTTAGTGAGGGACATGGACACAAAGAAAGGAAAGTCCGAAACATTGAGGTCGGCATGAAATAAAGACAAGTTTTCAGGAATAAACTGAGAAGGGAACAGCGAGAATGTCTTTCATGTCCTTCAAATCTGCATAAGTATGGATAACTCAAGCATTTGGGCTAGAATAACTCGGCATCATGATGTAAATGGAGCACAAGCCCAGGTGCTGACTGATATTTCTTAACTTTCCTCTGGAAAAAAGAAAGAAAGAAAAAGAAATAGGAATCTTTCAATGCCCTGCAAAATGCCAGTAGCCTAAAAACAAGTCAAGCTTGAAAGGGTTAAGATCAAGAGAAAAACAAAGAGAGAGAGAGAGAGAGAGAGAGAGAGAGAGGCTGGGGAGATTATCTGTAAACCTGAGACTGGAACATTAACCACAGGGCTTGACATACAAGTGTCGGAGGTCAAGGGGCAAAGTTCATGTCTACCTAAGATATGAAATCCGAACACGCTGGAGTCAAATACTTTCGCTGTGCACAGACTTGCCAAAGACCTGACATGAGTACTCTATGTTTAAGAGAGAGGAAAAAATTTGAGAACTTTCAGAGTTGCTTAGCTTGTAAACATGTTTATCCTGAGCACTTTTTACATAACTTTCTGAGGACTGAATTTTTTGCATAATGGTTATATGTTATATATTGTATTGGTACACTGCAATCCAAAAATTACAATGATTTCAGTATTGGCTCAGATACACCTTCTACAAAAGCCAGTCTGAAGGCTCAAGTATTGTTCCATTCTTTCGCTTCCATGTATCATACTTCTACTGATACAATAATTTAGGAGGAATAGTAATGTGCATTCACTTAATTTACACACTACCATCCCTATTTACAAACTATACCTCAACTTAGTATGTCTTTCTCAATATCTATCTATCTATCTATCTATCTATCTATATATATATATATATATAGTCGCTGGGGGGACAAGACCACGTATCTACAAAAAGCCAAATGTTCAGGAGAGCAAAAAAACATGGCAGCCAAAGCACTGTATCCAATGGGATAGACATTCCTTTGACATGCCATGGTGGCTTCATTTTTGGGGTAAGACAGCTAGGATTTCGACAGGACATCACTTAACTGATTATCTGACCATTAATCCAAAAAAGTAATTTTCACCAAATTTGCAGTTACAAGGTCTTGTCACCCCAGCGACGATATACATATCTATCCATCTATGTATATCTATACAGTATCTATCATATAATGTACACAAACAAGAGTCCCTTGGGACTGTTCATGTTGGCATAGGAATAGTGTCCCATAAAAGACCTCACTAGCTCCTTTCCACGTGAGATTTTGATGCAGAAGAAGCAAAAATCGTAATATTTTAGCCAATTTGTGTATTATAATGCTACTACCTAAAAATCAAGAATATTTACATTAACATCAAATGTTAGCCAAGCAGATCAAATTGTAATGGAGACTTGTCATTGATGTATTTTATCAAGACTCAGAATGATGATAAAGAAAAAAAAAAAAGTGCTCATGCCTGGTAACAGCTCTCAGAACAGTGCCAGCCATTCACATGTATACATATCTCACTTTTGTATACTATATTCGAGCCTCTTTTCACATGATATGATGCAAGTGCAATGATTCATGGAATTGTGCATGAATGTGGATGAATGCTTCCTAAAGGGAGGGGGAGGGGGGGGGGGGGGGACCAACCTACACAATGCTCCAGATTTGATGGTGTAATGCGGCTTGTGTAAGGACATAACTTGACAACGGACTAAATTTCACAATAGTACTGAAACCAAGAATGCGACATGATAGACAGATAGGCCTAGATGCATGTAGAGGGTTAGAATGTGACCTTGTTTCTCCATGCCATGACACATGGCTGTTTAGCCTTTCTTCCAGCCACAGAACTATTTATTTTTATCTCCCTCACATTTGTCCACTGGTCTAAATATGGCTTCATGTAAAAATCATATTTTTGAATGCCTTAAAGGGACTGTACAGTACTGGTTGAGGTGGAGATTCATGTTTTGAACATTCCTAAGTGAGATAATGAAAAGCCTCTTATGAAGTATGAAAGAGCATGTAATTTTTAGAAGGATTCAACGTTTATTTGATGAAAATTGGTTCTCAAATGGCTGAGATAGCCCAAAAAGTGCTAATAATAAAAGGCGACATGCCACAACTTTATTAGGATCTCTTTGTTTCACCTTGTTTTTGGATATCTCAGCCATTTCAAGACCGATTTTCATCGAATAAACTTTTGATACCCCTTAGAACTGCATGCTCTTTGACATCTCATAGAGTGGTTTCTGAATATCTCGCAAAACGTTAAAAGCTAAATCCTCACCTCGACCAGAACTGTACACACCCTTTAAATACTGTGGAATAAAATAGCTCTGGAAAGAAGATGTTCACGCCTGACTCTCAAAGATAGTGATCAAAAAGGGAGGAAGGAAGAAGAGATACAAGGTAAACACTTCTGAACATGAGGCTATCCATGGCAGCGATCCAGGCGGTCAGGGCAACATGGACAGGACAGGAACTGCTACCTCTGAGTCATGTGACTCCTGCCATGCTCCCCTGTGCTCACACAACAACAACAAGAAAAAGTGACAAAGTGACAAAAAAACAAAGGCCATCCCAGATCCAGTGATGAGGGTGTCTGACTAGTCTCTGTACAAAGGCCCCTGTCATGAAGTGACCATTTTTAATGCAACACACAGGAAAGACATGTGTTGGGCAGAACTCATAATTTGGTCGAAGGGGGGGGGGGATCAATTCTTGCTGTCCACGAATACACTTAACCATCGGGTATGAGACATGTGGGGTAAAAGTGGAGATGCAAAGGGCAATAAAAGGGGCACAGAAGGTGTGAAAAATGTGGCAATAAAAGAAAAATGCTTTATGATTTTTACTTTTTGGAGTGGTTAAAAGTCTCTGGCTTACAAAGGACTTCAAGCTGTCTTTCAAAATGCACTCCAAGTTATCAAACAAGGCTGCCCTCCGGAACACACACTCTAAACGATTTGAAACAATCAATTTGACTGATTGATTTTAATTCATTTCTACTTTGTGTTCACAAAAACAAGAAACAACATAACTGATTTACAATGATTGCTCCTATATGATAACATACTCAACTATAAAAAGCTCTAGCAGGAGTACTGTGTGCGTAAAGACTCTCAACTTAAGGCTACACAACTTGATTGCCAGTGCTAACTTGAGATAACTATGCTCTTGCTTGAAAAATGCTGACAACAACAACAAACACACACAAATCTCTCGAACATGATAAATAACACATATTGAGGAAACAATTGCTACCACAAATTTATAACACCCTGTAACAGATAATTCCAGTGTAAACAATACACTAAGCATGTAGGAGACACAGGGTCAAGGTCTTATTTCACAACAACAACAACAACAACAACAAATGACATGAAACACACATATGAAAGACATCATGTGTGAAGCCTCCATTCCCCGACAATGTGAAGGACTTTGCCATCGAAAAAAAAAAAAAAAAAAATCTGGCTGAGCCAAAATGTGGAGTAAAAAAAAAAAACAGTCATGTGTCAAAGATTCTATTTCAGACACAGTGAAACACCTCTGCCAAAAGCTGTCTGAGATGGAGAGCATAAGACACACTGTGTCACATACTCTGTCTGTGGTTCAGTATTTAAAGACAAGTCACTACACTCTACCAGAGATTCAATACTAAAGACAACTTGTGACGAACATGTACAGTTGTACTCTTCCTCAGAGTCAGTGTTACAAGACAACTTGTAACACACTCTACTCAAGACTCAGACCACATGTCACATACACGTGTACTCTACCTCAGACTGTGTTAAGGACAACTTGTCACATACTCTACCTCAGACTCACTGTTAAAGACAACTTGTCACATACTCTACTTGAGACTTAGTGTTAAAGACTCGTTACATACTCTACCTGAGACTCAGTGTTAAACACAACTTGTTACATACTCTACTTAAGACTTAGTGTTAAAGACTTGTCACATACTCTACCTCAGACTCAGTGTTAAAAGCAACTTGTCACATACTCTACTTGAGACTGAGTCGACTTGTCACATACATGTGTACTCTACCTCAGACTCAGTGTTAAAGATGATTTGTCAGATACTCTACCTCAGGTTCAGCGTTAAAGATAACTTGTCACATTTTCTACCACAGAATTAGTGTTAAAGTGGACTCGATATGTGGAAGATTCAATTAAATGACTTAAAATTGAATTAATTTGTTTTACATGACTGCTAAGGTAGCCTATTGGATGCTTAGAAGCAAGCAACCGTGCACCAATGACTACAAGTCCCCTCAAAACAATGAGTTACACACAGTTTAGACTAAAAACCATACATACTCTGTTAATACTCTGAGACTCAGTAAAATACACCCTTCATCACATATATCGAGACACAGTGTAAAAGCAATGGTGTGTTGAAAACTGCCTGGAACATAGTCATACAATGTAGGTTACTCTAAAACCAGAAATGTTTGCATGCATAAAACCTGCAAGAGGCAAGATTTGCAAAACTAAAATGCACAAGAAAGTGGTTTTGTTGTTGTTTTTTGTTTGTTGGGTTTTTTTTTTCCTTCACACAATTTCATTTTCATTTTTTTTTTCATTTCAATTTATTTTCATATTTCTCACATATATCACAATATAAAGTAAATTGATGCGAAATCTATACAGAACATAATTCAAAATAGAACATCACCGGAATGTTCAAAAGTTTGTCTTGGTATACACAAGGTCTGTATACATGCGAGTTAAACTGAGATCATAATGCGAAAAATATGATGGGGCCTGCGTAAAAGCAAGCTTGAATAGAGCTGCAGGTCCCGTGATAAAATCAGATTAGGGGAAACATGAGTACAGATTTTTTTTTAGACAATACTATAACTGGGGGATCCGATTAAAACGAACAAAGATCAAATCAAATAAGTGTTACTAAATAAAATACAGAATAAAATACAGAAGGGTCACATGTTGCAACTATAACCTACTACAAGTAAGGACATTGAGAGAACAACGACGGATATTGTCAGGATTTAAGTGGGTGTGGAGGTATAGATGATGACGTAACAGTTTGGCATAAATACATAAATAGAAGGTGGGCTAATAGAATTTTGTCGTGAATGCAAAATATACACACAAGGAACAATGCATTGAATGCCAGTTGCCAATTCAAGAAAGTTTTGTGCCATGAACTTTTCTGGTATTACAGTGTAGGACACAAGTTAAAAACACTGTCTGAAACATAAACTAGATTAAAAAGAGCATTGTCAAGAGCTGTGTGTGGGACACAGCATTAGTAGCAAATGGATAGAATGTGTCTTGAGATGGCTTGCTCACCTGCTGCTGGGCCAGGATTAGGAACCTCCCTGACTGGGGGGAGTGCAGGCCAAGGAGTGGAACAGTGTCTGTCAGGTTCAAAGGGTACCAGGCGGAAAATGGGAAGGAGCTCACTGCCAAGACCTTGTTTCATAGAACAAATAACAAAACAAAGCAAACAAAACACAACCTCATAAATTGCATGTGATTAAGGAGCCAAGGCATGTTACTTACATAGGAATATTCATTTCATTTCACTTAATTTATTGGGAGGGGTGCTTTCGTACACAATCGAGTCTGAAAGTTTGGATAATTTGGATAAAAATCTTAATGCCTGAATGTTTCATGAACTGCAGAGGTATTGGTCAAAACAAAAAACACACAGTACAGGCAATATGAGTTCAACTGCAAACTTTTGCTGATTTCACTTTGAGAGCTACTTGGTTAACCTGTTGAGGACAGTTTGATTTTGCTACAATATGCATTTCCCATAGATGCTTGCCCGAGTAAACTCGGGACTCGTCCTCCATGGGTTAATGAAGAAAGGGTTCTCAGAAAAGATGTCAAAACTAAAAGTACTGTCTGCCGCATGCAGACAGTTTCAATTTGTGACCCTGCATCACAAAACCGACAAAAATTTGCAAGATCATTGGATTTTCAGTTGAGGACAGATTCTGAAAAAGCACACTTTAAGCGTGAAAATGATGTATAACTCAATTCAGATGGACTCTCCTACAACCTACCTAAATATTGGAAAGAAAGCACTAATTCTGGAAACGTGTGTACTATTGAAGAAAAGAGGTTCAGAAGTATAGGATCTATTCAAGCACTTAATCTCTACCAAGCCATGAATGCAATGAATGGGACAAAAACAGAATTTAAAACTCCATGGCAACAACAATGAAGAGATTATCAAATAAAGCTAAAGCTGAGCAGGCTTCATTAACATATTCTATCCATGACTGATAGCTGCTTTCAAAGCAGTAGCACTGTCCTTTCAAAAGTTATTAAAGTTGAAAGTCAAGAGTGTATAAAAGGCTTTGAAGAAATGAAAAAATACCAAATCACAAGATTCCACCCCCCCCCCCCAAAAAAAAGCATTCTAGAAAAAGTGCTATGAACACAACTTCCCATTCCTCTTAGGATTTAAAACTTTAGAATTATGTAGAAGAATTTCTCTTTCATGAAATATGAACAACTCAAGATTCACTGGGTTGACCCATTTCTCTTATTTTGAGTCCTCACATAAAATCAGGGCATGCAACTTTTTGTTGGTTTTGTGATGCATGGTCACATATGATGCAGTTGCCACGGTGATGGAAAAGATGCCTTCCTCAGATGTCCATCTCCCTGAGGTGGATGAAAGGTTAGTGCTACGAGATGACATTTCTTCCTGACTGTGGAATGCATGCCAGGGGAACTGGGGTTGGAGCCTATGAATGCATGTCAATGAGAAGGGGCTAGAGCCCGAATGAACCCATCGGTAGTCTCCACTGGTCCACAGAGTGGGGGAGAACTAACGGTACAGTACAGTGAACCTTGCTGTTATCATGAATGTCTTAAAATGTGACAGTCATAATCTAGCTCACATTTCACTGATCTACCAGGGGGGCTGGCCCCACTCTCACAAGGGGGCATATAAAGCATGCTGAGAAGATTCCAGAAAAGATTCTGAAAAAGACAAAGTTCATCTGAAACATTGCAAGGGGGCCATGCAGAGAGAACTGGGAGTTGAAGAGTTGCCATGGGAACACTTGCTGGGATATAAGTGGGGTCCCTCTCTTCAAGTGTCAACTAAAAACACTGTGAAGATAATGTATTTTCCTGTCTTCCCAGCTGGGGAATAATAAGATAGTATGCTGACATAATAGCCTCTGGGCCAATGTCCTCTGATGGCTCAGATTCAAAAGATCAGAAATGGCTTAAAGGGATGGTACAGTATTGGTGGAGATGAGAATTGGGCTTTGAACATTTTTGCCAGCTACCATGAAAACACTTATGAAATAGTACAGAGCATACCATTTTAAGAAGTATTCAAAGTTTATTTGAAGAAAATCGGGTTTCGAATGACCGAAACATCCAAAAACAAAGTAAAACAAAGCGACTGTAATAAAGTGTGGGTCCCAAACTTATTAGAATTGCTCTTTTTTGGATATCTCGGCCATTTTAAAACCAATTTTCATCAAATAAACACTGATTTCTTCACGGAATTACATGCTCTTTCATATTTCATAAGAGGTTTCTCATTTTCTCACTAAAAAATGTTAGAAACCTGAAATTAGGTCTCAACCAAAACTATATGATCCCTTTGATGTCTCTAGCATACCTTACAAGGGGTGGGGTCAGTATATGACAATAGTGAGAAAGTGAGAGGGGGGTGAAGAAGGGAGAGATCTAGTGAAAAAGACAATTTTGTAGTTTCAAATAAAAGCAAGCAGGCCTATTAGTAATGCATTTCAGGCTGGGAAACCATATCTTTATTTCATCATCCTTCTTGTGACATACTGTGAACTGAATCCTAAGAGATTTGGGTCTAATCCAAAGTCATACTCTTAAATTCTAGACAGAGGTACATGTACATGTATATGGAATCTGCATCTTTCTAAGTCTTTCATTTATATCCTCTTTTTACAAATATATATATATATATATATATATATATATATATATATATATATATATATATATATATATATATATATATATATATATATATATATATACATATATATATATACTATATATATATATATATATATATATATATATATATATATATATACATATATATATATATATATATACATATATATATATATACATATATATATATATATATTCCTTTCTCTGTCTTTCATATTTCCTATATTTGTCAATGTGTCTTGCTCTTTCTCTAAAACTTCATTTGCTCATGCATTCATTGCTTGTTCTTTTGACGTACATAAGAAGTTAATCATGACTGGTCACAGACACAGGACTAAAAAGTCACATACCAGGGTACAGTTTATATGACACAATAAACAGATAATCCTTTAAAAGAAATGAAAAGGGATTGAATGTAGGAATTGCACCAATTCTATTTGGACGCACATAAAGAGGTCTTCAAAGTATTCGACCTAAGCTGCAACCTTATAATGCCAGCCTCAAATAATAAACAAGGTGATTGTCCACCGAATGTACAATGAAGATCTAATCGGATCAGATAGGAGTGAGTAGTCAGAAATTGCTGGAACTTGAGCGATAAACAACTTCTGTCCTTAATGTTAATAGCCATGACACACCTTTCTTCATTCAAGATATAGCCTTGGCTTGTTCTTTGACAGTTATCTGCTGTTTGTTTGCACAAAGCACACATCATAATGTCAGCTGCAAGAATTAGAAAAAAAAATAAACTAACTAGTAACAAAACAGAGAACTGACGCTATATTCGCTTGACATTTTGGTGTGCAATTTGTCATGAGGGATCTGTCTATTGAAGAGTTTTGATCTAATTTTCTCTCCAGACGTTCACAATTGACGAAGGAAGCTTCTGGTCACTTCAGCCTTTCCAGGGCCAAAATGCAAGGCCTGAGTCACAGAATTTAAAACTCTCTTCCCCATCGGGCACCAAAGATCCTGGGATTACTTTCTAATGCAAACTTTCATCTTGCTCTAATTTTCCTGTAATCCTGAAGGAATAAATGTGTGTGTGTGTGTGTCGGTGTGTTTGTGTGTCGGTCTGTCTATGCGTGTGTATCAAGGAGAGGAAAAAAAAAAGAATAAGCATGTGTCCATGATGTTGGAAATGCCCCTCTTATCTGACACAAATTCCCTCATTTCGGCCAAGGGTGCAGCGCTGATCGTCCTAAACTAACGCAATGTGGCATGATTATTGACCACAGCTTTGCAGGGCATGACACACGGTCAACGCTAAGCCCAAGGCTCAGGCCAAGGAAGCTCCGGACTGCCCCCTTCCCTCACAACGGCTCAAATTGAAGACGTGGACAGAGCGGTGAAGAGAGTCTTCAAGAAGTTTTGTTGTTTCTGTTTCATTTTTTTTCTTTTCTTTTTTGTTTCCTTTTTCAAAAAAAAAACCAACAACAACAAATCTGCAGAAAAAAATCTGATAGAATAAAGCCTAAAGATTTCAATGCTATTTCAATGCACACTTCTTATGCAGGCTGACCGTAAATGACTGTCGGCTTAACCTCACAAATCCAATCCTTGTTGATAGCTGGTGTTTATCTCGTATGTTAGCAATACCAACAACTTCTTGGAAGGTGCTATTTGCTGCATAGCTATGCCAGGAACAGGATTTTGAGATTTCACACAAACCACTAACAAATGCCCGGCAAAATGTAAAGATTTACAACAAAACAAAATTACCTTTGCAAGAAAATTTCAGTTACTGTAGGGGATCTGCCCCCATCTTGATGTGCCAATGTTTGTTTTTGAGCTACCTATTCCATTCTGTAGGCTTCCCATATATACACGTATAGCTCAGTCTTCAAAGCTTGCCTGTTATGAATTAGATTTGCATCTACACACTGCACAGTGCTTTGCCATAACTGATGCTGAAATAGTTACCTCATTTTTCCTCTTCTGCACACCGCCCAAACTCGCATTTCCATGAAAGTGGTAGTAGTTGATATTCCATTTTAAGTTCTTTTGCTGTCAATTACGCATATGGCTCTCTTCCAAGCTTTTTTGCATCCTGGCATGTTTGGCACTGTCCCCTTGGCTCGGGAACAAGACATAAAGAAGGTCTACAGGCACCTGTGGAGCTCTCGCAGTGGTCACAATCCACTCCCTCCTCTCTTTGCCAGGTACCCCTTGGAACTCTCCAGGAGGGGTAGACTTTAGGTCATAGGAAGTTACGTGATCGCGACCCCCTCTCGCCCCTCCAGCCCCCCATCTCTCCTTCCTTCCCCCTTTCCCCTTCCCTCCCCCCCCCCCCACACACACACACACTCCATGTCTCCCTCACTGCTTTGTGGCACAGGAAACTGGTGATGAATAAACAGGAAAGGTTGCCATGGAAACCACCCTTTTTTCTCTCACTAACTTAGCCCCGGTGATGAGACAGTTTCAGTGTCTGTCAAGTGAGGCAGGCCGTGGTGCTACCACTTGTTACTGTGAAGGTGGGCGGGGGCGGCAGTGTCAGGTGCGTGCTAATTGGACACTGCAGGGATCGAACATACAATTAAAGCTTGCGGGGGGGGGGGAGGGGGGGAGGGGGTATGGGTTGGGGATGGATACCTCGTGGCCAAAGAGAGATGGGGTGAGAAGGGGGGGCACGGGGATCAATTCTTCTTTGTAAGAATCATACAATTAGATTGAAAGGCTAATCATGAACCTCTGCAACTAGTCTGCACCTGTTTCAACCTACACTACCATGCATTTTCCAACTCACACAATCATTATTGGCACAGGAGTATCCTTTCATACAAATATGCAATGTAATTCGATAGAAAGATATGGACTCCCACTAGTTCACACTAAAAAAATTTGTTTGTTCGTTTGTTTGTTTGTTTGTTTTTTTGCTGCTACTGTTGCTGCTGGTGGTGATGAATGTACTATAGCCGCAGTAACCAGAGTAAGTAAAACTTTGAACAAAATCTGACAGGTTACACAGAAAGTAGAAACAAAAGTGATGACTGGTAATATACTGTATATTATGTATGTTGGTAACTAATCCAATGAGGCATTAAAGTGCCTGCTTGAAAGCACCCTCTTGGGCAGGTGACTGTAGAGTTGCTATAGCTCAAATCTTTACGCATTTATGCATTGGCCAGTTTTCTTTTTCCCAAAAGGTAGGTTTTCACCATGAATTATGATACAGACATAATCATCAAGATTATCATACTATTTCACCTATTCAAAGACTGAGAGGTATATGAAAATACGCTAGATGATGCAGTCTAAAGAAAGATTAAATACTGATCCTACCATGCATCCAGCAAAGTTAAAGGATTTCTATATAGTCATACTGCAATATGGATGCTAGTTTGATATCTCCATAAGATGACATTTCAATAGCTGACATTCATGTGCCAGGAGTTGTTTTTATTTCAGGGGGGCATTTCATGAAGGAACTTGTCGGATAAAATATCTGACAAGTCAATTATATCCGACAAGTTTTGAGAAATTCTTTAGTCTGATTGGCTGATTTCTCTGAACCTGTCGGATATAATTGACTTGTCGGACATTTTATCCGACAAGTTCCTTCATGAAATGCCCCCCAGATCTCACCCAACACCACTATCTCTGTGACAATGATTTCCCGTGGAGCATCTCAGAGATACACTGTATTTCTCATTTCTTTGCAGATTTATAATTGAACATACACTAAAAGGTAATTTTTTTCTCCTCCCGACAGTGGATAGTTGAAGTTGTGAAATCTAAACTTTGCTAAAACACAGATTTGAGATTTAGTTGAGTTCCTAAAATCACAGAGGTATTATGGTTCAGTGGACAGACCACACACTCTCAGTTGTGAGGTCCTCAGTTCAAGTCTACTGGCAACTGTCGTACAATGTAGGTCCCATGCCAAGGACTTTACCCTCACTGCCTTATCTATAAGTGGGTATCTCACTGGCGTGGAGACAAGGCGATGACCTGGTGGCGACTCGTCTCTTGCTTAGACATCTCCTGAAGACTAACCTGGTCTCCACGGAGTCGAGAGAGAATTAAGCATGTTTGATTATTTTGTTTTTAGAGACTTCTTCCATTCTCCAGCTGGTGTTGACCATCTCCGCATGCAATGTCTCCTTAGTCGCGGAGACTAATTTTGTCCATGACATCTCTGAGACACCTCTGCAACCTTGCAGGGACCAACTGGCAACCTGCAAGACACGTCGCAAAGAAGTCTCTGTGACTGCAAAGACGTCTCCGAGACATAGGGGTGACGCCTCACTGAATTCAAGGCAAATAAGTTTTCACCTCGTTCAGAGATGTCGCCTTCGAGTTGTCTTATTGGTGAGAGCACAAGCCGCAGGTCTTGGTCTTCAGAGTTTCACAAGTCGCAGCAACTGATCAGTCAAGGCAGTCGCGGCGAAGTCTCCTCTGGTGAGATAGGCCCTTTAGGACGACACATAAAGCCATCTGCTCACGGTAACGTGCTCACACACATCTAATCACTTCCTTTTTGGCAAAAGAAATAGATCTAAACTCATAAATCCATAGAGGAAATAACGCATTTGTCCTACAGCATCATTACAATAGTCATAATAATTCATTTTGGAACATGCATCATGAACAGAACACAAATCTAAGCACGATTAAACTAGACATGTGGGGATAAAAGGGCTTGCCTCTTAGACCGAAAAAAATAAATGCAGGATAGCTATGAATGAACAAAATTCTGAGACATAATACATGTAGATGTCAATGTCTATTTTCTTAAAATAACTAAAACTACATTTTTATGTCTTCAGCAACTGAATCTCAACTGGTATCAATGATTATTCTTCTGAAATCATGAAAATTTAAAAGTGAATATGAGAACAAGCATCACAATTATACATCCAACATTTAAACATCAAAGGGTCCCAGGCGTATAAGAAGCCCTGTGAAAGTACAGAACTTCATATGGACTGCTGAATGTATGATCTATTTTGTAATGTGTTGCTGTGGTAGATAAAAATGTAACTCTTGGAATGACTTGAAAATTTGTACTGTGATTTAATGACTGATGATGGCACAAAAACCAATAATTCAGATCAAATTGCATCAAATTTAAGCAAATCAATGATGGCTTGGTTCCAACAAGAGGCGCTCACATTCAAGTTGCATCAAATTAGTTTAAAGGGATGGTACAGTATTGGTGGAGATGAGAATTGGGCGTTTAACTTTTTGGGAGATACCAAGAAAACACTTATAAAATAGTACAGAGCATACCATTTTAAGAGGAATTCAAAGTTTATTTGATGAAACTCGGGTTTGAAATGACTGAAACATCCAAAAACAAAGTAAAACAAAGCATTAATAAAGTGTGGGTCCCACACTTATTAGAATCGCTCTGTTTTGGGTATCTCAGCCATTTCAAGACCAATTTTCATCAAATAAATGTTAAATTCCTCATGGAATTACATGCTCTTTCATATTTCATTAGAGGTTTCTCATTATCTCACCAAAAATGTTATAAACCTGAAATTAGGTTTCAACCAAAACGATACGACATGACGAGAACACCTCGTCTAAATTGAACTCACCGTTTTGAATGTGTACACAAGAGAAGCTGTTATCAATAATCCTATTAGGATTTGACTGTCATACCCAGAAGAGGCATTACCAACAGAAAGGGATTAGCTCTCTCATGACAGAGACCCCCCCCCCCCCCCCCTCCTTTGTTTTTATCTCAGTCTGGCAAGTGTAAAATGACTGCATGCATGGGTGCACGCACACATCAGTGTGCTTTGCCACACATTGCTGTTGATATGTTGTCATGAGTATTCTCTCTGCCATTTCTACATATGCCAGGGAGGTGGGAAGAGACTCCCCCACCTCCCAGAATATGATATCTTTATACAATTTAGGTTTTAGACCTTGCAATCCCCTAAAACAGTGTTGAATCAATACATAGACTAGAGTGGTAAAGAACTGTGAAGTACTCTTGCAGAGACAGTATTTTTTATGCACAAATAAAGATTGCACTTTCTTGAATATGTAATAAAAAAAAAAATCCTGCAGCCTGTGTTTGGTAGAAAATTAACACAATATTACGAATGCCCACATCACAATCATGCAACAAGAAGTAATTTTGGTCATCAGCAATGCATTTCCACTACCGCACATGTATAAGAGTGTCTTTGATGTAGACTACACATCTCCAAACTGGTGCTGAAATAATCCTCAAACCCGAGTTGGAGGAGGAGTTGCACGTCTAAAATCTAGCAAAGCATTCTTTTACTCGGGTTACCTTAGACAGACTGTATTCATAATGATCCATTTAATCTGTTTAAAACTGAGTATGTTTCTCCCTCACAGAACAAGTTTCTTTCTTTCTCTTCTTTTCTAACTACATCTATATGTCTACTAAAGTAATATCTATTTTCACAGCCAAGGTAACGTATAAAAACAGTTATGTATACTTTACACTCTGGAACATGATTTATCTCTTTCTTTTGACAGATATAGCTAATCAGTAACTGGTTGATTATATATTCCTCGAAATTATGTGCCAGTGGGTCTCTGTTTCGTTACTTGTTGTTGGTTAGGTATTCAACAAAATATTATATATTTAATGCAGATTGACTAGTCTGATAGAAAGATAGCTGGCATATAGCAAAACTCAAACTTCAATTGGTAAAAACTTTGTCTCCCCTGTTGTGCATATAATGTGGCTCTGGGCAATTGTAATGTGAATGTAACCTTTAAAAACAATGAAAAGCCACAATGCTTTTCACATGATGCTAATATGATTCTTTCTGACATATGAGAGGAGTGCCAAAACATGTTTATTTGACTAATTTTCACAAAGGGTAGGCCAATTACTTTTAGTATTTTTCTACATTTAAGCATTCTGGATAATGTGTTGAAATCTTCAAAAATGTGGAGAGTTGGATCAAATATGTAATACAGTGCATTTGCACAATTCCATTTGCAGAAAAGTGAAAATCAATATGCAGAAGCCACAAAATAAAAAGAGAAAAGAACAAAAATAATACAAAGTTTCATTGGTTTGCAGCAAAACAGCTACACTAGCTCTGAATGAATACATACATTATAGCATGTATAGTCTATAGACACTGTTCAATGATGTATCATTACAACTCCCAATGAAAAAAAACTCACAATCTGAAATCACACACATTGTAAGTTATTTGTTTCTGCATCAATAGAGCAACATTTGGAAGGGGGCAAGGTGAAATCAACAGCTGGGAAGAATGCACATTTTTAGAAGGGATAGATTTTCATTTGAAACGCAAGCTAGATATAAGTATCTCTTCAGGTCACGGAAGCACATTCTTAATCCAAACAATTCCTTTAGTTTTCAACTGGCTGATAGCACTGACGGAAGGTCACTAGCCAGATTCAGTTGCCGGCTTGATTCGATTCCGACGCTCCGCAGGAACTATCGAATTTGCGCGAAATCCCGAGCAGTGCCAATTATTGCGAGTGGAAGAGACGGCCGCTCCGTGTTTGTGATCCAGCCGGGAAATCGCTTTAGTGTCTGCATGCGCTTGCATCAAATTCATCATTCAGACATTCATCTGTTGTCTACTGATCTGATGAATTTGCCCGTATGTGCCTGCTATTCTCAAACTCAATTCTTCATATTCATCCTCGCTCCCCCTGGACCCCACCCCCCAGCCCCGCCTGCCTTGTGACAAATGGATTCCAAAGATCTTCAAACAGGACATGCTGCCTGTGTTGCAATTACAGGGATTTCAGCGCTTCTGCTCCCATCCTGCCTACAGGAACGTGCGCCAAGTCACCGATTTCTACGACTTAGTCAGATATTCTAAATGATTCTCGTAGACAAACATAGGATTTTCCCATTTAAAAAAAGACTTGCTCATCTTCATGTAATTCCTTTTTTTTGTGTGTGATAGTTCCTACTAGCAGCATAGTGTACTTCATAAAACTGGTTAAAGAGATAATATCTTGGTATACAATCGTCATTCAAAACTAACGCTTTCATAACGATTATACTTAATACAAACATTTCTACGTAATTCTAAATGTCTTCACGTGTGAACCTATGCATTGTCACAAGCTTTTATTACCTACTAGCTGAGCAGCAGGTACTTACAAACTTATAGAGTTTATTTCAAATAAATTTTCAGATAATCTGTTGCAAAGCCATGTCTATTCAGTAACTGGAGATAAATTGAAGACATCAATGTTTAGTGTGTGTCCATAGCTATGTGCCCAAGAAACTTCTACGTTTGTACACTGGTATTGTCAAAACTGCATTCACAAGGCGACCTTCATTTGTGCCATTTTCATGATACTAAAGCTTTTTCAAGAAATTAAGACAATTCTTGCATAATTTGAAATCTTATGTTCGTGAAAATTTTTGAATACCAATATCAAAAAATGTATTTTGGGCCACATTACCAATTATCGAGGTTACGAGCTACATTCCTCACTTCATATTTGCTCAAGCCATAAACAGATTTGGAGCAGTACGAAAGCATCACAAGGCAAAAACTGAACGTCACTCAATTGCGTGAACAAAAAGTACACAATTCCTGGAAGCTCCTCATGTGCAACAATATACCCCTTTCACCTGAATTTTTTTTTTTTTTTTCAAAAAGGTAAATTGATGGAAGAGTTTGATTATGTGCCAGGTTTGCATTATTGACTTTTCCTGATAGTGCACTGCAAGAGTTTCACCTGTAATAGCTTACTGCTGGCAGTTGTTAATATGTATGTCCACACTAACTTGTGAACATTTCTATTAGGTCCCTGTAGTATGTAGTCAGCATAGCATAGCAATTTATAGCAGACCTAAGAGCTAGCTGACTGACAACAAGAAAATTGAATATATAAAAAATGTGACCGTGCATCACAAAACAACCAAAAAGTTGCTTGCCCTGATTTTACATCAGGACTCAAAATAGGTGAAATAGGTCAACCTAGTCAATCTTCAGCTTTTTATGTTTTCTGAAAGAAAAATTCTTTTGCATAAGTATCAAGTTTGGGATCATAAAATAACTGGGAAACTGCGATTTTTTGCAGTTTTTCTACAACACTTTATTGTAGAGCAGTGCAACTGTACATGTTCTAATGGCCCCTTTTCATTTCTTAAAAATCCTCGGAACACAATATTCACTTTCAACTCTAATAACTTTTGAAAGGATAATCCTACTGCATTGAAAATTAGTATCAGTAATGAATAGCTTGAACTGATGGATAGTGCAAAAGTTCAGCTTACTCTGGTAACTATGGAGTTTAACATTATGTTTTTTGTCTCATACATTGCATGGAGTACAGCTTGGTGAGGATTAACCCTCTGAGGATGGACTGATTTTGCTACAACATGCATTTCCCATAGACACCTGCCCGAGCATACTCGGGTCTCATCCTCAACGGGTTAAGCTCTTGAATAGACCTTATATTTCGAAGCCTCTTTCCTTAGCAAACACTTTTCTGAAGTGTGCACTTTCTTTCCATTATTTAGATATGTTTGGAAACTCCATGCATTGAGGTATACATCATTTTACAGCTTAGAGTCTCCTCTTTCAGAATCTGCCCTTACCTAAAAATTCAAATCTGGCATCTTTTTGGTGGTTTTGTGATGCATGGTTACATAGTATAATATGCTCCCTTGAAAATCAATTCACTAGAGACAGGAACTTTGAAACCAAAATTGACCATGTTTCTTCAGTCTTTCATCTTCACTGGTAAACTTTGTCATGCAATTTTCTGAAGCTTTTAGTACTAAACAGACTCCCTTTCTCCCCAATTTCATATCTTGCATAAAAGAGCTTTGCACATACTTCATTCTCCCTTTCACGATGACACTAGAAAGCCTTAGATCAACATACACTCCACTTTCCACTTCACTGTGACACTAAAGTGCCTTAGATCAATATACCATCAACCTCCACCTTCTTGTCCACACAGACTTGAACTATGACCTTAACCAATAACAATGACAAAATGTACAAGTTATCTTGTTTTTTAAGATGACAAATCACACCCAAGTTAAGGGAAAAGCATGAAGACAAAGAGGAAGAAGTAGAAGAATAAGGAGGAGGAGAAGAAGACACTAAGTTTCCAGGAAGGGCATCAACCATTTGTGACCCGCTACAACAAAAGGATCCAAAAGTCGGGGGAGGACAATTTTCTGAAAATTGAATGACATTATTTCCTTACTTTTCTACTTTAATTTCATATATAGCACAAGTCATAAAAGTACTCGGTTGCAGAGATATCAATGATTTTATTAGCGCATGCCAAGTGGTTGAGGATATCAGAATTGCGAGAAAAACGCCTTCAAAGTTATCCTACCGACACTATCATGATCAAGGGGATGCAAGACAGATTTCACCCCTTGACAATAGAAGGTATGCTCCTAGCAACCTCAACGATGTTCATTCAAGCTTAGCGCCAGCGGTCTACGCACGACCAATCAGTAATCAGGGTGCCACGCACTGACCAATAAGATCACTCCCTCATTGCTAGGGGCGGAGTCTAGCTGCGGCGCTAAATACAAATCTTCGGACACGTTTCTGTTACGTTGAAAGTCGGAAAATCATGGCCCAGAAAAACGCTAATTTCTTGCCTTTAATTTGATCATTTAGCTTCGAAATTTCGGCAGATGATAGACAAAACATTAGAGTACAGAATTATGCCAAAAATAGAAATCCGATTGTTATGACCGATTTTGATGATGTGACTTCAAACTCGATTTTCTCGGCTCAGCCGCCAGCGACTTTAGGATCCTTTTGTTGCAGCGGGTCACATTTTTAGTTCCTCAGTGTAGCGCTCACACCGGCAAGCATGTAAATGAAAATTAAAGTACAAGTACTAGTTTATTAATACTTGATTACTGCTGTCTTCTTATTGTACAATGCATGAGTGTGTGTGTAATTGTGTGTGGGGGGAGGGTGTGATTTGGAAATCATATTCTTCCTTTATCCCTACGTTCAACATTATTTTGAGCTTTTGTTGAGTAACCTGATTTTAGCAATCCTCTCATCACAAAGCATACAAACCTACCTGAGGAACAGTTAACAAAATGCCCACAAGTATCCAATTTTTTGTTGGCCAAATGTATCAGTGATTGAAACATCAAACTATTGCTTGAAATCCAGAGCACAACAGTATAAAAGCAGATTAGAATGGAATTTTTACCCACAAACATTTACTGCACTGAAGAGGGTGAAACTCAAAACTTTTATGGACAAGAAAAATAGATACTTACCGGAAAGGGTTACAGTTCATTATTCTAAAGATTCATTGTTCCAAAAGTTTGTTAATCCAAAAATTAAGTACATTGTAAGGTTCGGTAATCTAAAGGTTCATTAATCTGAAAAATGAAATGAGGTTTCTATATAGTTTCGAAGGTTCGTTAGTATACACATTCTGTTTGTTTTCAGATTAACGAACCTTATTTCATTTTTTGGATGAATGTCCCTTCAAAACAATGAAGCCTACTTCCTTCTCGGTTTAATGAACCTTCGGAATAACAAACCTCCAGAATAACACCACAAATGTTCGGATTAACAAACCTCATTTCATTTTCAGACTTACCAATGTCTAGGTATTGGAAATCTGTGTGGTTAAGAATGACAACCTTCAAAATAACGAACGCCACTCACTTGAAGAGCACGTACTGGTTTAACTTTGGGGAGCAGAAGTGTCTAATCTTCAAAGCCGTGATGACTTTAAAGGAAACGTGTTGTTTCAACTTAAAGATGAATGAAACAAAATCTAACAGTTCATGCCAAAAATAACTGAGGAGATGCCATTGCTCATGCTCTTACTTAGTGCAATTCCGGAGGGCTGAGTTCTCTTGAGCTTAGGGATTTCAGTCACGCATGGTAAGAACAATATATTCTGGAAGCAAAAAGGGAAAAATCTCATGCAAAATTTAGAAAGGCATATTGAGCTGTTCTGATGCTGACAATTTTATGCACAGTGTAGGGATTTGTGGGAAGGATATGATATCAGTCCCACAGAGAGGAAACTGCGTAGTGTTTTCCACCCTAGTTTCTTTGAGGATGTGTCACGCGGATACTCATCTGTGAACTATTGGTGTTGAGGATATTGGATCTTTTTTCCCCCGACATCATCTTTGCCATTTCATTCTTTCAATTATAACTGGAAGCTCCCATTTCTTTAGGTCGATGTCACGAGGAGGTCTCCACATGTATAGCAGAACACGTACTCTGAAAGACAGGAGATACGGCGTCTACACATTTGCACGAACTCATCTAAATTATCTCTCTTGTCAAGGGGACAAGATGTCTGGTGGCAATACGGTGAGGGTTATCATGCCTTACAGGAGGTCAAAGGTTATCAATGACTGTCTCTGCCATCAAATATTTTACGTTGATACATTCCAGAAAGCATATATATCATAAGAAAGGACAGAATCTGGTACGAAACACACTCAGGGGCATATATATGTCAAGATAAAAACCTTCCCCTCCATAACTTTTTTTTTTTTTTTTTTAAAGCTTAAACCAAGACTGAAGCTAGATTATTCGCATCACTTCCACACATCATTCGTTTGGAATTCTGCCGAGTCCTGACATAGCTGTCATGTGTACAAAATAAATCACAGAAATGGACAACCAAAACAATCTACAGTTCTAAAAACATGTGACTATGAGTACTAGGATGGCCATGAAATCCATGAAAAACACTTACTTGAGGATCATCATGATTTTAAATGCTACAATGTAAATATTAACCATGTTTTCACCTAATCATTTTCTCTTGCAACAAACTATTAAGTAATACATATGAGTCCAAAAGGTGGTGTTTGCGAAATATACAGATGCGAGAAATGACTAACGCTGTTTTAATTCATTCACTTCGGCAGCAATTATCAAGTGGCACACAATACTCTGAGATGCTGAGTTATTATTTTTTATAATCAAATGCCATCATCTCCATCATCTCCAAAGCACAGCACTCCTCCTCGCTTCAAGCTTCATTTGCCCCTTCCGTGCAAAGAGTTTCTGCAAACTGCTATAAAATTTCTTTCATTGTTGTCATGACACTGGGAAAGAAATCAAAAGATGCGGTATGCAATCAGTCCTGTGCACTTCCGAATGAGCAATCTCCTCTAATTACAGTCTGCCACTTTGTCTTTCACTGACTCATTTGTCTGCGATCTTTGTCTCTTCTTCTCTTCCCTTGACAACTTCCGTATTTGTAAATCCCTTCTCCCATAAATTTCTATAGTCATCTGGAGGTTCCTGGAGATGTGAACTGTGTGGAGGGCCCTGTTCACACTGGTGAAATAAACGCACACATTTCATTTTTTCACACCATGACACCAGGGCCCCATTTCATAAAAGATATTCGGATAACAACTTTTGCTGGATTGGTAACTTCCCATAGCAACAGCCAATCAGGAAGCTGGATTTTTTTTGTCATTACCATAACAACTGCCATTCCAGCAAGAGTTGCCAGCATATCAACTTTATATGAAATGGGGCCCAGGTTCCCCTCTTTCTAGGGGTCTGTCCTGGGGGGGGGGGGGGGAGCAATTCATGAAACATTTTGTCAAACTTTTTTTTTTCTGACAAACTTGCTATAAGCTACTGAAATTGTTACATCTGATTGGCTGAGAGCAAATTTGTGTGACATATTTGTTGGACAAACGCTTCATGAAATGACCTCCAGGCATAACCCTGTGAATAGAACAACTCTAGAAAAGGTTCACCAAAAAAGTGCTGCCCCACTATTCATGCAGAGAGCCCAAGAAGAGGTTGTTGGCTGCATGGGTTCACTTCAAGAGACTTTTCTCACACACATGAAGATGTTGTAAATCTGGACTCAAGTGATGTTTTCTGAAACTGGTCCCAAGCCAAGAAGCTAAAAAGTCTTCTCCCATCACCTCATGTGAATGGGGTCGGATGGCTCTGGCAGGAAGCGATGATGTAACAATAGTCCCTGTGTCAGACACTTCTCAACATGACTCACATCCAACGCCTGCTGGCTGGGTTGAGAACATGCACAAACAAGGAGATGATTCCCAAAAGGAAATGGATACACTTTTTGTCACAATTAAGTCTTCTTCATTTCATTTGGGCAGTTCGATATTTACCAGGTGCAGCAAATCAGTAACTAGAGTTTGTTTCTGCATCTGAGTATATCAAATGTGCATTTGTGTGTGGATGTGTATGTGTGTGGGTGGAGATTTCTTTTACTTGCTTCTACTACGTACTTCCAAAAGCGTTTCTGCAGGTTTGTTCACTGAGTGTGTGCTGCTGTCTAGCAAGCAGGTGACGACAGCAGACAAATGGCGGTGAAGAGCGGTTTGTCTGCCTCACCAATTATCGGTTTTCACACCTCGAACAAAAAGCTTTGGCACATGTTACACAAACATCTGACAGCTGTATGTATGTATGTTAGAAGGCAAACTATATTTATGCCACGCGGTGACAGTAAGTGCCACGTGAGTGGAATACCAATGAAGAACATAAAAAAGTCCTAGAATACTACTTTTTTTTTCCCTTGCTCACTTTTCATCAATATCTCTTTTCTTCCCACCCAGCAAAAATTCAGCTCAATGTAGCCACAAAAAAAAAAGAAGAAGAAAAGAATAGCTTCTAAGAACTGCTCATCCAACAGTGGAAAGTCAGTGGGGTAACGTTAAAAGGTGTCTGAGCTCAGGCCCTGCTTGACTCCAGGCTATTAGCTCAGTCGCGTCTGCTGTTAAAGTGAAAATTTTGCAGTGTGGAATTTTTCAGCATTTTGCGTTACAAGAAAGTTGAACACAAATAAAAGCATTGCAACTGATTGACAAATTACCCTACATTGACATAAATAATTATTTACGTCGATGTAGGGCCATTTGTCAATCAGTTGCAATGAAAACATCTCGACGGAAGAATTTCATGAATTTTTGAACAAATGAAAGCATATGTATATTTTTGCTTGTCATATATTGTATGTAACACTACATGAATTAATGGTACTATTTTTAGTCCACAGAATTATAACTATATATGCAAAAATTCACCTTACTCATCCATGCATGATAAATTACATTGAACTTGCGCAAAAATTTTCCCATTTACAGTGTAAATAATCAACTCAAATTAAACCTTTTATATCAGTTAGCAACCTAAGAAAGCTCTATAAAAGCACTAGAATTATTTAGGCAATGTTCATTTCTTTTCCTTCCCTCTGTACCTGGAAATGACTATGATATAACCCTTGTGTAACAAATCAGGACATGAGGTCATAGTGCATTAGAATAATCAGAAATAAATAGCATCAGATTCTTTGTCCCAAATCTGGACAGCAGCAAAACTGACAGACATTGACTTTGAAATAGAACAGGATCCATGCTAAGATATCAATCCAAAAATATACATTTAGTGTTCTCCTGAAGTAATGTTCGGTAGATGCAGTTTACTAACTAATTAGAACTGATGCATAAGAAACAGAATGACAAAAGTAACTGTGTTACATCATGTACATGAAGGTGATTGGTTGGTCAAATATTTTCTGACATAACTTTCAGATTTCAGCGTATGAAGGCTTGACGGTGACTTTCTAGAATCCAACATACATGTACATCTATTTGGATGATTTGTACAGACCAAGAGCACTAATGAAATCAGGCCAAAAACGTACATGCACTGACCTACAGTATCTAGCTACACTGTATACAAGTCAATTTTTTTCTTTTTTTTTTACAGTGTGTCCTAAAGACAGGATGACTGCCCTGCTACAACAGCAAACTACTACTACTATCAAGTCTTTTGACATCATATTACAAGAAGTTGCAATTCATTGTAGATCTGATAGAATACTGTATGTGTGTTGTAAATATCTGGCTGACCATGTAATGATCACACCTAGGATCATTGGTAATCATGCAAATCTCAATTCCTAATGCTTAGACTCCCCTGCCCTCTTTTTATGTATCATGTCCAAAATGTAAATGCCTTGATTTGTTTGGCATTTTTTTCACACCTGGATGGCTACTATCTCTTGTTCTTTGTTGGAAGACTAATAAAGAACTTCTGTATCTGCATCTGTGATGAACACAACCAAGACTTTTCACTCATCTGATCAGTCTATTTTTAGAAATGAATTGCACTGGACCAAAGAGGATTTTTGTGTCCAAAATTAAAGACTTGTACTTGGTTATCTATGTAACTCATGGTGTTTGGCATGCCAAGTATGTTAAGAAACCATAAGGAGATGCACTCTTACTTGGAGCAATGCAAGCAAAGTGTGAAGTGACACGACTCTCTCTGAACCGAAGGCTGAACTCTGTGCCTTGGGCGGGTGGCGCATGAGTGTAGTGGGGCCCATTTCATTGAATAAGTGACTCATATCCTAAATTTAATATCCCCGAGACATTTACTGTTTGATCCTATTCATCTGTTCTCTTTTTTTCTTTTTTCTTTTTTTTTTTTGTAAGGGGGGGGGGGGGGCAAAAGATGGCCTTCATGTATTAGTGATGTTTTTGCTCATTTTATACTCGTGTTTTTAGAGTAAAACTGTATTTATTCCATCTCACTCGCTGTGTGTCAATCTATTGCCAAGAGTTATCCATGCTGATTTGGGTCTTCCTTTTTAGTTTGCTGGATTAGAGTTGTTATTTTGAACTGACTTGCCTTCTTTTTTTAACAGTTATATGTGCCATCCATCAATTAGACTGTGACCTCCTGCATTTAGAAATAGTCTTACATTCAATCTCATGTTCATTATCTCATAATAAATGTAGCTCATTTTAGGATGGTACAGCTTAATCTCAGAAACCGAAACATCCCAGTAATAAAGAAAATGCATTCAAGGTTGTCAATCATCTTAATAGACAAATTCTGATTGGATAATTACTTTCTTGGATGCATATTAGGACAGGCCTACGTGGCATTACACACAGAAACTACAAAATAACTATCAAAAAATAAATATGGAGAACAAATTCTTCTTTGAGCCCATACAAGCTCACTCTATTCATAAAGCAATGTCAGTTTGCAAAGCAGGATCTGTGCGACGAATCCTACACAGGGACATGTTTACACACAGCTGAATGCATTTACATCAAACTGGCAGACGGACAGTGTGACGTGAAATGGACTTCGAAGAACTTTGATAGGTTTCATAGTGGTAGCCTGCCAACAATCTGCCACTGTTGAATGCCAGCTCAAATTGAATCAAGCCAAGAAATCATTTTGTATGGCAGCCAATGACTCGCCCATCAAAAGCAAGGTTTGGCTTTCACACAAACACTTGCGACACAC
The DNA here is from genome assembly GCF_964275005.1 of Diadema setosum. NCBI lineage: Eukaryota > Metazoa > Echinodermata > Echinoidea > Diadematoida > Diadematidae > Diadema > Diadema setosum. The sequence goes on from NC_092701.1 coordinate 12,059,769, forward strand.
ATTTGTAGGATTTCAGCAAATCAGGATGCATTGCAAATAAAGTTGGGGAGTGATTTTCAAATCACTGCACAATCTGTACAATGTCTGACAGCTTTTAAATCAAAATGAACACTAATTCCATCAAAATGAAGATGTTTCCAAAGCACTATATCATATCTGTCATTTGAAATAAAAAAGTCAATCCTTTGGTCTTATAAATGGATTATCATTTGTAAATTTCAACCTTTTAGAAATTTCTGATTGAGAAAATCATTTCTGTCATCAATTTGTATTTGCACACAGGTGTACTAGAAATGGGCACATATATCTCAAAGATGAGCACACAACTTATGAATGGGAAAATCATCAACATGTCCGTTGAATTGCATTTCTACATGAAGCACTCTCCATCAGTGGAAAACTCTATTCACAAAGACTTTTTTTTTTAAATACAGAATATATGTAACTAAACATTTAAATACACAATTTATTCATGCATTCATCTGATTTGAATTGGTGTTGGCACTAGAAGAAGAACATTAGCTTCATGCTTGCGATTGTACAAGTATCACAGAAGCATACAACGTAGGTATCGTATCAGTATCTCCTAAATGTCTGGTTTCCCCTTCCGACTATCAAAGCAACTCAGACAGGGCGAATGTTCCCCTAAAAGTGGAGATCAAAATGCAATTTACCAAACTGGCTGGAATAAAATTGGTTCATTCACAGGGTTCCTCAAAACCCGTTCCCTCTCAGATTGAGCGAGTAATTGACTAGTGAGATTTGAGCGCCTATGTTAAAGTTGCTAGAAGCACAAAATCACCACACATGACCAAACTCTTTGCTCTGAATGCAAAGGGCTAGCGGAAACTCCAGTCGTGTGAGGGCAAACGCAACACGACCCCTATTACACTGCGCCACCTGGTCTGTCAGAGGCAAATTGGCATCATTTCAGTAAGAAAACAATGCTCCCGCTGCGGGGCTCGAGGGCGGGGGACTGGCGTGAAACAACAAGATCGGTATCTGGCTTGTCAAAACCAATACTTGACTTTTATTATCACATGCACCTTGGTAGTCAGGAGTAACAATTTGTCGACTCCGATAAATCTGAGATTTTTCAAGAGCGCATCTACATTTCCGGTTTCAGGTTGCTGTTTTATTGTTCTGATGAGTCAAAGGGCACAACTGCGATTTCACGCAAATATCTACAGTTTCTTTTGTGATGGCACTATTGACTATATTATCATCAGTTTACTATGTATGATCTGATACTGACATCTGTCCATCAAACTTCCTGCCTAGATCAGTGTTTTCTTTGCTTCCACGCAATACTGTTAAAGTGGATATTTTTGTGTGAGTAATTTTTTGTGCTCGACTGGGTAAGATTAGTTTCACATGTTTTTAATTCCACAGAATCAAGACATGAACTACTGCAACATATAGCAAGCAAAAATATTCGCGTGGTTTTATTTTCGTGATAACTTCTGGTTGCCGGAAATGCATGAAAATTTCAGCACCGCAACAATATCCACTTCTGCAGCAGTGGCAAGAACATTATCTCTTGTAACCTGAAGTTACAAGTACATGTACCATACTTATAATATGATTGCATTTGAACAACTGAATTACTGAAACTGCACTGGGGTTTTTTCTCAATCAACTCAAAACTGTGGGTACATAGAATTTGGTAACATGTCACATTTCCTGACACATGCCATGATGCCATATCCTCTTTCTAATAACCCAATCTGGTGCAAACTCTCAACTGTTTGTTTTAACACACCACTCAGTGGTTTATTCACACTTTGTTTAGAGCTCCATAAATTGAATACTTGGTATTCCTACTGAAAACAAAAACAAACCACAAAAGAAAATACTTTTGTATTTATAACAGTACTGTATCAAACAAGAAAACAAGTTAACGCAAACAAGTTATTCAGTAAAATGAAGATTAAAGTCTGCCTCTTTTCCTCACTGAACCCACAGCTGGCACTGGCAAACTGAATATCAACTCTCATATAAATTTCTATTTAAAATGTGACATCGCTATCATTACTGCCATGACTTTTGTGTAGCATTCATTTCTGTGCGTGAAGCTTGTGAAGATGGTTTCCAGCTTTCATCCACTAACTCATAAAATATTAGAAGCCATCAAAGAGAACAATGAAAATTCCACATCTACTTGAGATGTGCACCTCTGACTCCACAGTGTTACAAGCTACAATGTATCTGCAGCAATCTACCATATGTGACCCTGCACCTCAAAACAAACAAAAAGTCGCCAGTCAGGAATTTTTAGTTAAGACCATATTCTGAAAGAGCAGACGTTAAGCTTTAAAATGATGTATAACTCAAATCAAATGGACTCTCCTAACCTATCTAAATACTGGAAAGAAAGCACAAATTCAGGAAAAGTGTGAACTGAGAAAAGAGGCTCTGAAGTACAGTGTCTATTCAAGCGCTTAATCTTTACCAAACCGTGCTGGCTGTGCGATGAATGGGACAAAAAACAGGAAGTAAACCACCAGAGTAACAACAATGAAGGGATTATCAGATTAAACTGAAATTAAGCATGCCTCATTAACACATACCGTCCATAATTAATGCCAACTTTCAAAGCAGTAGCACTATCCTTGTAAAAGTTATTAGAGTTGAAAGTGAAGAGTGTGGACAAGGTTTTTCAGAAATGAAAAAGGGATTCTAAAGACACACCTAATCACACTATTCTACCAAAAATGGTCGATATAAACTGCTAAAATAAAACACACTTTCCTGCCCGTTTTATGATACCAAATTTTAGCATAATGTAAAAGAAGAACCGCTCTTTCAGAAAATATGAAAAAGTCAAGTTCGGATAGGTTGACCCATTTCACTTATTTTCAGTCCTCACGCAAAATCAGTGTGTGCGACTTTTTGTTCGTTTTGAGGTGCACGGTCACATATGCATCATAAGTTCATGGAAAGGAGAATACATAGAAATATACACTTGGTTCAGCTTTTTACATTTCAGTCACGATTTCATTCACACAGGTCTCACTGGTGTTAGTTTTAGTGCTGGTGCATTTCAACTTTTGGAATAAAACAGTACATGTAAATGCTGTTATTTTATCAAATAGAAAAAGAAGTGAAAAACATGCCGAAATATTTAATCTCACCTGTGGTTTCGTCCCAGGGTATTGGGCTTGCTTTGAAAGGAAGATAACCTCATCTGTGAATGAGAAAAATGCACAAGAAATATCATCCATTACTTCTCCTTGTGAAAAAGAAAACATCCTGGGAGTCACAGTTTACTCACAAGTCATTTCATATCATTTTCACAATACACTCTGATGATGGAATCCCATTTTCTTGCTATAGCTTCTGACCAATCGAGCATTGAGATTTAGGGTTTCTGGGACGAACGCTGAACTAGAGCTTTCTATAGCTCAGTCAGTAGAGCACAGGGCTAGCAATCCGGAGGTCTCGGGTTCGAATCTCGATGGAATCCCATTTTCTTTGCTCAATTTTCCATTAATAAGATAATATTTAAACAAATTCAAAACTGCCTCAAATACACGTATATCTCTTATAGCCAATCCTATATATAATTAAAAGAAGCATTTATTCATGTTCATGTACTCGTTTACTGTCCTCAGTTTGTCATTGTACAAATTATATGTTTTTTAAATGAAACAGAATAAAGTTCAAGTTCAAGTTCAAGTTCAAATTTAAGATCCTGTTAGATTCAACTACATGTACTTACCGTAAAACAAGGAATGTTCGTGTGCATTTTAATTTTGCGAATTTCGTGAGCGCCAACATCCGCGAAATTAAAATGCACACGAAAGTTCTTGCCTACACAATATGCATTGGATGCCTGTGGCAATTTGCGAAAATTTCATGCTGCGAGAAAGGCCGTCGGCTCCAATTCGCGAAATTTTCATGCGGCGAATATATCGTGTTTTACAGTATGTTTTTCAAGAACATGAGTCTTACAAAAACAGTTTATCTTCACATGCTTGATATGGCATTGAGTCAAAACGTGGTCATCAGCATCAAAAACATCAGCAACCACAACAATGCAAAGAAGTGTAGATACAAGTAATGTCTGCAATATTGAAGGATGTTATCAATATACCTCTAACCATCAGTGCTTAAAACTTTCAGATCTATACGTTGCTTCATTTTGATTTGATTTGATTAGATTTCTGTATTTCTTTTAACAAAATAGAAAAAAAAAACTACAAAGATATGTTCAAAAAATAATAACACATTGAAAAATAATGTATACTAATCATACAGTTGAAAAATCATTAATTATGAAATCAAATTATTACAAAAAAATGCAGAAAGCCACCATCATAAAGTAAAAGCTTGATTTTGATGGCAGCCTCTGAAAAGAATGCCCATGGTCAACTTGTCATAAATTAGTTTCCCCTGAAATCTAAAATAAAATTAAACATAACTGAGTCTAAGAAGTATCAGTGCAAAGGTGAGTTATAGGGTGCCCATGTTCAGACCTTTCTGTGTTGTTCTAAATGAGCAAAGTTCATGCTGTGGTAGAAAAGCCCAGCTTCCTATGTGCTCTTACCCTTCACCTGCCCAGGAACAAATTTCTGTAGCCCGAGGCAAGTGCTAAACTTGGTTAATGGCACCCTGCATTTAAAGTCTTAATATGTCATGCACTCTTGGTGTACTCGCCTCCTATTTCTTTCTCATATGTACTCGCCTCCTATTTCAGTCGCATATGTTTTGGTTAAAAACAAGAGTGAACTGTCCCTCTGGCAATTCTATGTGACTAGTAAATAATACTCAGTAAATATAACTCTTCTATCACATTGATTCATAATTTCTGCAGTTTCAATTCGGCCAAGAAAAATGTAGTTAGAAATCAGCAGGCTGGTTTATAGTGCCTGACTGTAAAGCTTAATGTATTTTATGCCCATTGCTGTGCTCACTAAAATCTGATAAACTATACTATGGTACCTTATTGCAAAATATATGCACTATAATGAATTATTTGTATACATTCTTGCTTGCATACAAGTACGCCAAGCCAAGAAGCAAAAAGGATTGGTTCTATTCAACTGCCACAGATTCTGCATTCAACTTTACATGGTAACCTCTAACAACTACATAAAACTGAAATGGCAAAAAGAGTACATATGTGACCATGCATCACAAAACAAACAAAAAGTCGCACACCTTGATTTTATGTGAGGACTCAAGAAAGGTAAATTGGGTCAACCGAATCAATGTTGAGTTTTCCATATTTTCTGAAACAGCTATTCTTCTTCTACATTATCCCTAAGTTTGGGATCATAAATTAAATGGGAAAGTGGGTTTCAGCAGTTTTTCTACAACCCTTTTTTGGTAAAGTAGTGTGATCAGGTTTTTCTTAGAGGCCCCTTTTGATTTCTTGAAAATCCTTTGCACACTCTTCACTTTCAACTCTAATAACTTTTGAAAGGATGATGCTACTGCTTTGAAAGTTAACATTTATTATGAACAGAATGTGTTAATAGGGCATGCTCAATTTCAATTTAATTTGATAATCTCTTCATTATTGTTGCTATAGTGGTTTACATCAATTTTTTGTTGTTGTCCCATTCGTGGCACAGGTGCACGGCGTACTAAAGATTTGGCACTTGAAAAGACCCTGTACTTCACAGCCTCTTTTCTCAGTTCAAGCCTTTCTAGAGTGTGTGCTTTCTTTACAATATTTATATAGGTTAGGAGAATCCATTTGAATTGAGTTATACATCATTTTAAAGCTTAGAGTCTGCTCTTTCAGAATCTGCCCTTAACTAAAAATCCATTCTGGCAACTTTTTGTGTGTTTTGTGGTGCAGGGTCACATATATTACAAAGTTGACCAAAAATCCCCTCATGTATACCCTAGACCAAACAAGTATAAATGGATATATATACAGACATTGTGTCTGCTAAACAATATATCCATGATAGGGGGTGGAGATGGGAGGCAAGGAATGGGGTGTCATAGGTCCCAGAGTAACCAGCGTGACCCCAAAAGTCTCTGTATGTCAACTTCCTGGACTCCAGGGGCCCCATGCAGCGGCCGAGGGGGGTCAGGGTGTATCAGGTGAAAAGCGGGGGTCCAATCAAGGGATGACACGTGCCGAATTATCCCCCTGCCGCGGCTCAAATTTCCTGAACCCGGCGGAGCTGCCAGGCTGCAAAATCTCAGTCGGACCGAGGGCTGAATCAGACGCACACCCCACCTGACCATTAATTTGCCCCATTTGTAAGGGGTTACATTCACCATGAAAAAGGATGTGTTTTGTCTCACCGGTGACAGAGGATAAATTAATGTGATCTGTGTGATTCATGATTAAAGATGCATTGATATGCCATGGCATTTGTAATGATTCACTTTTATGATAAATCTGCAATATACCAGCAATCAATATATATGTCTAATTGGCAAAGAAACAGAAACAACTTTTAATACTTCCCTTTTACTAGAGTCTATAAAGTTCAAAACATGTCTTCTTACTTTAACCTAGTTTAATTTCACTTTTATGAAAAGTACAAATTCTCTTCAGTTGTTACTGAAACATGTTTATGGTACATAATTTCCCCTGCTTTCTGACAGAAATAAAGTGTTCCTCCATCTAGCTAGAAAAATGAAAGTACATGTATGTTGAATTCTCTTTGTATTTCTTAAATGGATGCTCTGCAATGATGTCATGAAATGTTGTGGTCTTTTCATCCAAGCAGTGGCGGCAGCGAAATTTTAAAAATTCACAACTTTTGATCGGTTCCTCCCATCACTACCCAATCTTATGGACATCAGCTCACCATCTTTTCAGTCAGCATCCCCTCAGCTGTGAAATAATCTACCGGAATGTATTTATGAAACAAACTCAACAGAAAACTTCAAATCCATGCTAAAAACTTCTCAGTTCATCTATATAATAGTCTTGTGTCTCAGCATATATCCAGCTGTTAATTGCTATTATGTTTGAACACCCTGTATCTGTGCCTTCTTCTTTCCTATCCCTGTTTCTTCTCAGCGCTCTGAGACGTTTTCATGTGATAAGCGCTTTATGAATATTACGGTATTATCATCAAATAATACTTCCTCAAACTTTACAGATATGTTCTACTAATATTGCTGCAAATAAACTGCATCTATATTGGAGTATCATTCTCCTTTAAATGCTTGCCTTCCCCCCTTTTTTTGTGACTACTACAGGTGTAGGCTTGCCCCCCCCCCTTTTTTTGTGACTGCTGCAGGTGTATCAGGGTCTTCAAACAAACAAAACTGTTGGATACCTCAAGTACATATCTCTTTCAGAAAATGACTGCTATTGTTCTCAAATTGGATCATGTGAAGCTACAGCTTGAGTAATATGCCCATCTGTATTCCTTTCCTTCCTGTGATCCTCTGCTAAATGAGGTCATATACCTACTTTTAAAGTACTGACTCCTAAACTTTATATGGGGAGGTATCAATTGGGGAAATCCCATCCTTAATTGTTGGTTATGCAAAAAAATCCCACGCCTCCTCAACAACAACAACAACATTATAGAGGCCTTTAGAAATTTACTAAATATTGTTTCAAGGGCAGTGATTACACGGGTGTGTAATTCTACCTAGCAGTAGTATCTCTGCATAGAAAGATGCCATGCCAGAAATTTTATAACAAATATGTTCATCTGTGGCAGTATCCTGGTCTGAACCATGTACTATTCAATCATCACATGAAGACTCCTTTCTTAGCATGAAAGAAAGCCAAAACTGTTTCTGAGTTGTTACAGCATGACGCACAGCTTCCAAAAATCATACTGTTGCCTTTAATTATCCCATGTCTACGATATTTGGCACATTACAATGAATGTGAGTTTGTGTACGTGTAACTGCAAAATACAATGCCCAAGTAGTGCGTAATAACACACAGTTTTCATTATTGGCCTAACAAACAAGTACCATTCACAATCTCCTCCTGGGCCAGATTCGTCAACTTGTGTCACTCTGGAACGGAGACAGCTGGGCTGATTGAAAGCAAGCACTGCCAAGAGCCCTATTGGCAGACCAGACAAAGAAATGCATCATCCTACCATGGACAGAAAATAGACATACAAAAAAGGGACAAAAAGGAGAAAAGCTGTCTGACACATCCAACAGCTTCCCTGCTCAGAAAATAAAGAAAGAAAGAAAGAAAGAAAGAAAAAAAAAAAAAAAAACGGGCAGGCATCGTGGGAGGGAATGGCTCTGATCCCAGCACCCATCCTTGTCGATGTACTAGCTCTGATGAAGCCAAAAGGCTGGAGCATAATTTCCTTAAAGTCAGCGGAAATGGCGAAGCACAACAAACGCTTCGTTTCAGAAAATGCAAACACATGGATACCGTAGTGCAAAGGACTTTCAGTGTAGAAGGCGGACGTGGAGTTAAACTTTAGTAACCCACACCCTGGCATTTCCATGACATATTGTGTGTGGGAGTGGGTGTGTGCACGTCCTAATGCTCCTGGAGCAATACGTCAAAGTGTACACATGGGACCGCTAAAGTGACCTGACATTCGTCTCCATTCTGCTGATGACAGAGAGTACTTCCCCAGTGGATCCCAAGGGTCAAGGGTTAAAAGTTGTGTTGTCAAGGCTCGTAACCAAATGACAGACATAAGACTCAGGCATTTTCATCTGAGAGATCGTGCTACACAAGTCTAAATTACTTTACGACATTCAACGATACATATCCTATATTCTGCAACATAATGCATGAGCAATGCCTCTCCATCTACTGTAAACACAGAAATTTTCACAATACATTAATTTTTGCGCAGTTTGCACTACTTCTGGCTAGTGCGAATTCTAAAACACGCGAAAATATTTTCACAACTTTCTCCGCACATCGTAAATGGGTTGACAATTGCGCAGCGTGAATTCAACAACCCGCGAATACGTTTTTTGAGCTGCTTTGAGCCACGCAAAAAGTTAATCACGCAAAAAAATTGACGTTTACAGTATTAATTCTAAAGTTGATTTCAGTACATTAGGATTCTGAAATTTGGGGGCCCGGTGTCTACTGATTGCTTTGAGCATTCGCATCAATAAAGAATTCCGCACTGATGCCAGATAGGCCTACAGAAATCTGGTAACCCCAGCCATACTTCGTCACTGTTCCTTCAAAGAGTTTGACTGGTAGGGGGTACGTGTTGGTCTCCATTACTAGGTGACCTCTGAAAATGGCAGGAATCACAATGTGATGAATGACATGTACATTTGAGGGAAAGGGAGGAAATGACTAGGTGTCTCAAGATACAGCAACAGAGGGCAGTCTCTCAATTGAGATTTTAGCTTACATGTACATTTACTCAACATAAAACAGTCAAAATATAGATGACCCTAAAAAGTTGGTGTACATTTCAGGAAGTCTTGTAGGGGAATCATGTTTAAAAGGTGGGACCCACTTTTTATTAGGATCCCTTTGTTTTACTTTGTTTCAGGATATCTCCGATCTCAGCCATTTCAAGACCAATTTTCATAAAATAAGCTTTGAATTCCTCTTAGAATTGCATGCTCTTTCACATTTCACAAATTGTTTCTTCAGTATCTTGCAAAATGTTGAAAGCTCAATCTTATAGGGACTGTACAATACTGGTTGAGGTGGGGATTGATGTTTTGAACATTCCTAAGTGAGATAATGAGAAACCTCTTATGAAATATGAAAGAGCATGTAATCTTAAGAAGGATTCAACGTTTATTTGATGATATTTGGTTTTCAAATGGCTGAAATATAAAAAAAAAGTGATAATAATAAAAAGCGACAGGCCACGCCTTTTATTAGGATCTCTTTGTTTCACCTTGTTTTTGAATATATCTTAGCCATTTCAAAACTGATATTCATCAAATAAACTTTTGATACACCTTAGAATTGCATGCTCTTTGACATGGAGTGGTTTCTGAATATCTCGCAAAATGTTAAAAGCTAAATTCTCACCTCAACCAGAACTGTACACTCCCTTTAAGGTATATAACCAATACTACATCATCCCTTTAAAGTGCTACAGCATGGAGTAAGGGGAGTAAGGCAGGCAATATTATAATCATGTAAATGATGAATCCCAACACAACCTGTTTGATATGCAGCAATGCAGAACTCTTCTTACAATAGCAGATGTACTGCTCAAGTTAGTACTCTGTAGCCCTTTTTACACTTGTGTTTCTTAACCCCGGACTTTCTCTGACCCAGGACTATCATTAGTACCGTATCAATTTTTTCAGCTTTTTACACTGGCCAATTAGTCCCGTACTATCTCTTGTCCGAGGCTAAGGAGAAAACTAACCTTTTTACACTCGTATTTCTTAGCCCCGCACTTTCCACACCACAGGAATATTCATGATTACGCTGTGCACTGTACACGTACACGCACGCACCGGCAGCACTTGATTACCTCGTTTCTGATTGGTCAGTAGGGGTCGGACTTCGTCTCCGTCGCTTAGCCCCGGATTATTTTTTCGTTCTGTTTACACTCACTTGCTTGGCACTGCAATTGCGGTGCTAACCCTGCTATTTTGCAGGGCGAGATAGTGCGGGATTATCGGTGGGGCTAGCCCACTTTGGCAAAAACGAGTGTAAACAGAAAGTGGGCTAAGGATAGTCCCGTACCAACGGTGGGGCTAAGGCCCCCCCTTAGCCCCACCGTTGGTACGGGACTAAGCAAAAATTTACAAGTGTAAAAAGCCCTTGTTTCACCAAAATGGAGAGTTTACCCTTGTACAATGTACAGTGTACATCCTTGTAGGCATGACATTACACCTGCAGTCTAAAGAACAGATCTCAAACATTATCATTATAGAAACACAATCATTTTGCGTGACTTGAATGTATTCTTAGAATGGGTATCTTTCCCATATGTCTGTTCTGATAGGTGGGAAACTCCTCCATACATACACAAGCCAAAAGCACGGATATATTACAGTCAAAAGATTTAATGAGAGGGGTGGGATCGAGGTACACATGTATGGAGCACTCGTGGGCGGCTCTGGAATGCTTGGAAATGGGGTTCCCATTCAAGCTTTTTCACCCACTACACATTTCAACTTTCTGTACAATCTTCTCATCAAGAGAAGTCCATCCCGATGAATGAGCCCACTGGTCATATCAAATACACATGTCAACCTGGGAATATATCAAATTTTGCCTGCAAATGAAATGTGGTTTCTGTTCCTATTAAACTGTAACACACACTTCCTCAATCTGTGGCTCAAACCTTTTTATCGTTTTTATATCTGAACAGGGGGCGGGGATATGGGGATGAATCAGGAAGGGGCATTAAGCTAATAGAATTTTAGCTTAGGGTGGGCATCTATACACTGCACAATAATGAGAAAAACTCAAATCCCGATTCCCATGAAAATATGCCATTCTTGACGTTTCACCAATTGAATTAAAAAAAGAAGTCCCTTCATTTCCTCATTATGACGTAAAGGGAGAGGATACTTGGGAATCAGGATGAGTTGGGAGGGGAGATGCTGGCAACAGTACAATTGTAGTAGGTCCTATGCCAGTAGTTTGGAATCACACACTACACAGCAATAAATGAACATTTGTCATAATTGCACTTGAGTGCACTCTTTATTAACCTGTTTAGGACAAGTCCCGAGTATACTGTATACACCATATATTTCGCGAGTCTAAATTTTTGTGAATCGAAGCTTCCCGACGATTTTGCGAGTGGTTAAATTCGCGATCGTGGAGTCCTGGACCAGATGGAGAAATGTATACACGTACGTCACACTCACAATGTGATCAGAGTCGATATTTTTGCGTGTCTTTAATTTCACGAATAGCACCTGACTCGCGAAATTCGCGAAAATAAAAACCTCGCAAAATATTTGGCATATACAGTACTCGGGCAGGGGTCTATGGGAAATGCGTGCTGTATCAAAATCAGCCCGTCCTCAACGGGTTAAGTGCCTCAATAAGGTTCAAGATTTCACCCCTGAGCCTGTCTTTGCATTTGTGTCGTACATGCGAGACTTTGCTAGTGTTTCTTATACAACACATGTATAGATCCTTGCCATCTGATTGAATGAATGCGGGTCACATGACATCCAGAAGAATCAGCTATCTGCCTATATCATGTGTTGCATAAAACAAATATTCAATGTTTTGTCATTTGTGCGACGGCACGGAATATTACATTCAGTGCAAGTTTAACAATTCTATTTAACTTGGCTTTGCGTCAAATAGAATGGTTAAACTTGCATGCTCATGTAATATTTGGAACCATCGCACTCATAAATATTGAATATATACTATTATGCAATGTATGCATGCATATTAGGACTATCACATCTGTGTGTGGTCAGTCTATTATGGTATTCAATTGTATTGAATCATCTGTAGAACTACCTTTTCAGAAATCAGGTCCACCTGTCAAATCAGGGCAATTAATGATGTACACTACTGTATCTTAACGCTCACAGGAAATCCTACGCGGCGCCATCAGATATAGGCAACACTACAATTTACTGAAAGATTTACGCACAGGCCTTTGTACTATTGGTGCATATATGCATGCCATAGTCTATATACATTTGCATATTTCCATCAAATTTTCACACACACACACACACACACACAAAGAATTACAGACTTGGCCTAATTGTATTGTGTAAGTGACCTAATTAGGGCAGGCCTATTACACTACACTTCCTCTGGGTCAAAAAAGTCTGAGTAATATACTATTCATATCTCCCACAAGGCCACAAAAAGGGGACATACCATATGATACACCAGGGGGGTGTTTCATCAACAAGTTCGTCGGAGATTTCACCGACAAATTTGCTATCAGCCAATCAGACCAAGGATTTCATTAGCTTTTAACAGTTGTCAGTGTAAATCCTTGCGTCTGATTGGCTGATAGCAAATTCGTCGGTGAAAACCTCCGACGAACTCGTTGATGAAACGCCCCCCAGTTCCGCTTGCTTGTGTGTTACATGACCTGCTATTGGCATTTTTCGTTTGTTTTGTTATTTTCTTTTCTTTTCTTTTTTTTTTATCCGGTCAAAGACAGAGGGGCTCTTCAGAACACAGAGGTACATTTCTAGAGGAAGACAGTAGAATGTTCAACACGTTGAGGGCAAGTCCCGAGTATACTCGGGCAGGTGTCTATGTGAAATGCGTGTTGTAGCAAAATCAGTCCGTCTTCAACAGGTTACGTGCATACAACCTGACAATGTCAATCAAACAACTTTTACCATGATCACCTAGAGACTTGCAAAACTACTACTGAACTGAGAATGAACTTCAGGAGTTTTGAGAAGTGATGCCATACTTAATAGTCTAGCTAACTTTTGAGAGTCTGTGTGTATATATGTGTGTGTGTGTATGTGTGTGTGTGTGTGTGTGTATTTTGTATGTGGGTGTGTTTTCTTTTTCTTGTTGCTTGCCCGCTTTTGGCTTGCTTGCCAATCTTTTTATTCTGAATGTAAGGTACGGCTGAAATTACTCCTCATGTTGAAACTTGCTAGACTTATATCCACTCAAAATGCACAGTACTTCCACCCATCAACATTAAAGTCTGTGCACAGGAATAACATCCATGGGAGGGGTGCTTAAAATTTGTTGCGATACACTTAAATTATCTTTTTGTAATGCAAGAATTCTCATCTTTTTTTTAATACTGGAGTAGTTTTCTATGTCACAACAAGCCTCAGGCAAACCTGAGGTATATTTAAGTGAAGTGAAACCATGGAATATCTCTGTGAAGGCAGTCTGCCTAAAAATTTCAACAAGTTCTTTAATCAAGTTTGTCCATTTTTTTCACAACAACTGAAATACTCCCATCCTGGTTTCTTCACTTGTGACTACACGTAGGAAAAGTCCTGCAGCGATAGAAAAGAAAACTTTACATTAAAAAAAAAATAGTACAGGTCATTTGTGACTTAGTGAGTTGAGTCGACCAGACGGCGAGTTTGCTGACACATGGTCTCTTGCCCTCCATCACAGTCCACCCCCTCACCATCGAGACTATTCCCCACAGCCCCTTCAACCCGCCCACTCGTTTGCCACCTGAATAGCTGCACGGAGCGAAGCGTGCTGTTGCGTGCATTTCGAATGCTGCTCGCTGAAAGACACAGAAATGCCCCAGCAGAATGTGCTGGGGAAAAGACACAACGAAGACAAAACAGCCAGAGCATATCAATGAAAGTATGCAAGCCAATTTTACAGTTACCGTACCCATGCTAATAAATCTGTGGTCAGTGAACCAGCACTTGTACATTTTAGTTCATATTACCGAAAAACTGTGTGGTAACTTCACAAAGGTAATGATCACAGACATAAACATGCTAATGATATTTGTCATGTGCAGGATGATATTCCAGGTGGCTATCCTGAATACTAAAGGCCAAGACCTCATGTGACAGAACAAATGGTCTACCTAATGGTTACAGTAATAATCACCATTAAAAAAAAAAAAATCACATCAAAGTGAAATAAAAACAAATTAAAGCAAGAATCAATAACTGAATGAAAAACAAATAAATATATAAAATCCTGCAGATATCCACAACAGTAATTTCCATTTTTCAAGTTATTTAAAAGTTTTGGAGCAGACTACAAAGCTTATTTTAGTCCAAAAGTGAAAAAGGGGTTTATTATTCTGAATATTTGTGCTGTTAATCCTAGCTCTCTCATTTCATACACTTTTTGAATGGGCTATAATGGTCCAATTTTGACAAGTTATGGATCATTTCAAAACTTACAGCTTACTCCTTGTAAACAACAGGTGTGTATGTAGAAAAGTGGAAATTCATACTGGCCTACCCTTTGTGGGTTTGAGGTGGGTGGTCACATATGTGACCTGCTACAACAAAAGGATCCGAAAGTCAGGGAGGACAATTTTCTGAAAATGGCATGACATTATTTCCTTACTCTTCTACTTTAATTTCATATATAGCAAAACTCATAAAAGTACTCGGTTGCGGAGATATCGATGATTTTATTAGTGCATGTCAAGTGGTTGTGGAAATCAGAGTTTCGAGAAAGATGCCTTCAAGGTTTTCCTTCCGACGCTATCATGATCAAGGGGAGGCAAAACTGTTTTCACCGACACTTGACAATAGAAGGTATGCTCCTAGCGACCTCCGCGATGTTCATTCAAGCTTAGCGCCAGCGGGCTATGCATGACCAATCACTAATCAGGATGCCACGCACTGAACAATAAGATCACTCCCTCATTGCTAGGGGTGGAGTCTAGCTGCGGCGCTAAATCCAAATCTTCGGACACGTTTCTGTTACGTTGAAAGTCGGAAAACCATGGCCCAGAAAAACGCTGATTTCTTGCCTTTCCTTTGATCATTTAGCTTCAAAATTTCGGCAGATGATAGACAAAACATCAGACTACAAAATTATGCAAAAAACAGAAATCCGATTTTTTTTGACCAATTTTGATGATGTGACTTCAAACTCGATTTTCTCGGCTCAGCCGTCAGCGACTTTAGGATCCTTTTGTTGTAGCGGGTCACATATGTAAAATAATTTTGACATTTTCTCTACAATGAAATAACAGATTTACCCATTATTCTCTTCCCGGTCACAGAAAATAACTGTAATGTTTGTCACAGAGAATAAACTATAACATTGCCTATACCTTCTCTTGTTTACTCATACAGCTAGCCTGTTGGTAACCATGAAAATTGTTAAACATGATTAGTGTCCTCTATATCGATAGCTCTGCTTTGGCCTATTTGGCTGAACTTGATCGTAATGTAACTAAACTGCCCTATAATTGCACAATGTCTGCAAGCAGTTATTAATTACTCCCCTGTGGGTACTATGTTTGCAATCAATTAACTTTATCTGCATTTACAGCCCCTACTGGGGAAACGGTGTTGCAGAGGCTAATTTTGCCATCCTGCTCCGAGTGCTGCGTTATTGACGGAGTCAACGCCATATCTGGGAATTATAACGAATGTACGTAAGCACTGGTAGGCATGTTGTGACACATTTCAATTTTAAGGATCTTGCTTTCTTTCACTGGCAGAAAGCATTAGGAGTGAAAAAAATGTTTTTTGGTAGAGATGCTTTGGGAAAACAAAATTATGCATTTTGAATAAAAAATGAGAAATCACGGAGGCATTGCTGTGCTGGAAATAGAAGTTGAGTGCACTTTTATTTTCTTAAAGAATTTAAAAGTTTTTCAAATTCTAAAGATCTGAAAAAGTGGGCCTACAGAATTCCATAGATATTTTACAACACATACATTTTGTATCTGAGTTGGGTGAAACTTCTACCATTTTGATACTCTGATATCACTTTATCAACATGAATCAGCTTTGATACGGAATGGACATTCACTTTAAATCAAAATGTGCTTTCATACATACACATATATACATACACACACTAGGGCAGTAACACTGCATTTGATTGGCTCAGTTGGTAGTGCACCTACAGGTAGATTAAAAGGACGTGGGTTCAACTCCCGAGTGTAACTGAGCAATGTTGTGTGTAATCATACCATCTCCTCTAATAAGAGGCAGAACACTCTGTCCCTCGGATAGGACATAAATAGGAGGTCTTGCGTGTGAGAGAGTCACAACTCATGCAAGTTAAAGATCCTGCTTCATTCATTCATCGCAAAACCCGGTGAAGTGGTCCCGCCTCACATCCAACTGGACCCCATGGAAGACCAAATAGTGCAGTTGAATATGGGCTATCCAGCCATCCTCATAGATTGGAAATATGAAATGAAACTCACATACTGTTCCTGTCTTTCACCATCCAATTAACCACAACCATATTTCACTGTTGCTTCTCTTTTTATTTTTATCTGGTCTGATTGTAGTCCACAAATAAAACACCAAAAACAAAACAACTCCACTAGGTGACACATCGATCTCCCTCCCTCTCTCTCTCTTTCACTTCTCTCCTCTCTCCATCTCTTCCCAGCTCTCTCTCTCTCTCTCTCTCGTTGTGTAGTCAGTCTCTCCTCACCTAATACAGCGCTCTGGAGGCAGGAGAGCCCCGAAAATAATTGGCCTCATGTTGCAATGGAAGTGGTTATAATCTTGAACACCTTGGAGTAGTCACCCAAAAACATGTTTTCTGCAACACCATGATGGCTTTCATGTAGATGAAGTAAACTGCAAGGCAATATTAAAAACTACCCTTCTTTCCTTAAAGGGGTGATATAGTTTTGGTGGAGAAGGGGCTTAAAGGTAGGGAATCCCATTTGCATGCCTTAAATGAAGAGTTGTATAAATACAGTGGTATGTTGAAGAGAGTATCATTTTAGAAACTCCCATAAAGTATTGAAAGTGGAAGGTAACATTTAGTACATTTTTATTGACCATTAGATTTTGAATTGAATTTTTTTCGGGGCTCACCATAAATTCCAGTACATTACTAGGCTACCTTTGCAGACCCATGCACTGCATGTGTGTCCATCATGTATATTTTGTGAAGAAAGTTCATCAAAACTTACAAACATTTCTATATACATTCTTGCCACACACTCATTATGTTAGTACATCAGCTCTTATACTTTTAGATTTGTGTTTATAGATAAACTAGATATATCGCTACGGCGACTGATATGCCTCCGCCATAATGCATGGTTCTCCTAATAGGTCTATAGTACAATGTCTTGACAATGTGTGATGACAGTTTCAAACAATTGGCAAAATATTAAAATGACAGGTTTGACACAAATGTGCTGAATGTTCACTTTCCTAGAACTAGGTTCAATTGGATGAATGATTAAAATGTCAGAGTGCAGGTATTTGGGGAACTGATGATTGTTACTTGACTTTTGACCCTTTTATAAGTTTATGCATTGAGTAATTTTTCAAGGTATTGAGAAAAAGTATAATTTCAGTATCAAATGGGAAAATAGCATTATCTAAACCTGGCCTTTGACCTTTGACCTCACAGTTCCAAAGAGAATCACTGTTGATTTGATTTGATTTGATTTTATTGTTCCACATTTCAAAACATCAAACATGATACGATCGATTGAACATAAGACTGAACATAGCGTCGTAAATTACAAAAAATACAAGAGAAGACAATTTAACAAACATGAAGTGTGGGGACCTACTAAAAAGCAAAGCTTGTAATGTATAGGTCCCTGTATATATGAAAGTGTTGGTCTTCTTAAACAACCTAGAAACGAAAACTATGAAAGGAAGGAAAGGGACGTAAAAGAAAAGAGAGCAAAAAGAGCAAAAGAAAGGAATAAGATATACGAAAGCATAGCGAAATACAAAGTAACCACCTGTAACGCGTTTACAAGACTCCTTGTCACCCGAGCAACACAGTTACGTAACTGTAAGAATGCGCAAAAACGCACATGATACATAATGATTCATTAATTCAGGAATAGCCTTGACATAAATGACTCAGTAATAAAAAAAAAACAAAAGGCAAACATGGAATACATATGATAAACAACGAATCTGATAAAGAAGAGGGAGTTCAAATAAAATTGCATGTTGTATTATTAGATATAAGCCTGCACAAGGGATTTTTTTAGTTTACGTTTAAAACAATTCAATGACAACGATTCAGTAATGTCGGAGTCAAGGCTATTCCAGAATGTTGGACCTGTATGTACTATTGTTTTAAGAGCAAATGCAGTTCTCACGGGAGAAAAGTGAAATGAATTTTCCTGTCTTGTAGGGTAGGAATGTATAACTTTATTTTTTACAAACATGGGAGTGAAAGCATAAGGTAATTCGTCTTTAGTTAACTGGTACATAAATATCCCAAGGGAGTAAGAATATATATCAAAAATCTTTAAGAGGTTATTACTTTTGAACAGAGGGCTTGTCGGTGCTAAATAATTGGTACAATTGATAATCCTTACAGCTCGCTTTTGTATTCTAAAGATAGACTCCAGGCGTATTTTGGAACAATTCCCCCAGGCCAGTATGCTATAATGAAGATACGGCAATAACAAAGTCGAATATAAGGTACGTAATATATATGTGGGGAAAACATGCTTAAGCTTCTGTATAACACCCAAATTTCTTGATAATAACTTACATAAATGATTTGTTTGTTCCTGCCAAGATAATTTACAATCAATTAAAAGACCAAGAAATTTGACTGAATTTGTCTGTTGTAAGTTTACTCCTGTGATTGAAATTGAGCCAGGTAAACAAGTGATTGTATTACTAAACACCATAAAATTAGTTTTGTTTAGATTTAGGGATAATTTGTTACTTTGAATCCAATCATTGACGTGATTCAACTCAGAGTTAAGCATATCAAGTAACTCAGTAGGATTTGTGTGCGTCAAAAAAAGACTTGAATCGTCCGCAAACAAGAGGAAAGAAAGGAGTGCTGACGACCTGGGCAAATCATTTATGTACACAATAAAAAGAAGTGGTCCCAAGAGGGAGCCTTGTGGAACACCACACGTTATATTTGCTGTGCTTGAATCAGAATCATTAATGTGTACAAATTGTGATCGATTTGTGAGGTAATCTCTGAACCACTCCAAGGCGCTGCCACGAATCCCGTAATGAGACAGTTTGTACAGTAATATTTCATGATCAATTGTGTCGAACGCCTTGGAGTGGTCCAGAAAAACTCCAACAGTGTGAGATTTAGCTTCGATAGCTTGAACAACTTTATCTATTAACAACAAAACAGCGTGAGAGGTCGAGTGTTTTTTGCGAAAACCAAATTGAGTGTCTACTAAGATATCATGGTCATTTAAAAACTTGATAGTTCGGGAGTAGACAACTTTTTCAAGTACTTTGGAGAATGATGATAAAAGAGATATAGGTCTATAATTGCCCAGGTCGTCCTGTCTGCCTTTCTTAAAAACAGGAATAATCTTGGCAACTTTCATTTTACTAGGAAAAACACCAGTCATTAAAGACAAATTGAATACATGGGTCAAAGGTGCGGCTACTTCATAAATGATTTGTTTAAGAAGAAACATTGAAATACCATCATAGCCTGAGCTTTGTTTAGCTTTAAAATTATTTACAATATCAATGACATCCAATGCATCTACGGGCGTGAAAAATATAGAACTAGGATTGGGATTCACAAGAAATGAATGAAATGTTTTGTCCGTTAAAGGAATATTTCTGGCCAAATTTGACCCAATATTCACAAAATACGTGTTGAATGCTTCGGCAATACCACGGGAGTCATCAATTATCGTTCCATTTTGTATTATTTTATCAATTCCCAGTTTCTTTCCATCATTCTTTTTTAATACATCATTTATAACTTTCCAAGTAGACTTGATATCATTTTTATGGATTTGAAATTGTGCAGAAAAATAATCTTTTTTTGCTTTACGTAGCACAGAAGTCAAAGTATTTCGGTAAGCTGAGTATTTACGTTTTGCTTCTTCTGTACCACTAGACTTATATCTATAAAATAAATTGTTTTTACGATTTATAGATCTCAAAATTGATTTGGTGATCCAAGGACTGTTAGGTTGAACATGCATAAATATGTAAGTTTCATGATGATACCTTGAGTTACTTTTGAGATATGGAGGAAAAAGTGCAATTCAGCACTTTCACTTGACCTTTGACCTTTTGACCTTTGACCTTTTGGCAAGAAACTTCCCACAGAATATATATTGGGTAATACATGTATACATCAAGTTAAAAAAACCTTCATTCATTGCATAAATATAAGGAAAGTAGTGATATTTTGAGGAGTTGACCTTGACCTTTGACCCCTCTGACCTTTGACCCATGACCCCCAACTTCCCTAGACAATCACTGCCCATCAGTACAAGCACATATACTAAGTTCCATGAAGATACCTTGAACCATTTGCGAGATATGGAGAAAAACCCCAAGGATATACCCTCATACCAAGTTTGATGTAAAACCACCACACGGTTCTTGAGATATCGACAAAAACAAAACGGGACGGACGGACGGACGTACGGACGGATGTACGTACGGACGGACGGACGGACGGACGACCCGAAAACATAATGCCTCCGGCCACTTCGTTGCGGAGGTATAAAAAATACAGAAGACTGCAACAAAAAGGCTTAAGTGTGGCTGACACACAGAACTACTGAGTAGTTGAGTTTTGTGCATTATTCAAATTGTAGATAACTGTTGACGTCCAAATTTCTCAGCAGTGGCCTAAACAAGTCCCCTGAGGTTCATGTTTAAAGCTGGTATCTCACTGAGCGGCGAATGTTTGCGAACGTAGCGAATTTGAGATTCGCCAACTTTTCTGACGAATGTTTGCGAAAAATAAAAGTTCGCTTCTGCCATTAGCGACAGTTAGCGACTTTTAGCGATGTTTAGCGACAATTAGCAACACTTTAGCGAATGTTTGCGAAAGTGTTTGCGAACACAGGTGGCGACTATTAGCGAATGTTAGCAAATGTTAGCGACAATTTTGCAAATGTTAGCGACAGTTTTGCAAATATTAGCAACTGTTTGCAAATCCTTTGCGACAATTTTGCGAATGTTCTTGGACCTAGAAAAGTACCAGGCGATTGTGTATAGTAAGACCAATAAAACGACATAAAACCTTCCACTGAATTCAGATCTCTTGTGACAACCGTTCAAGATGGATTTCCAGGATATGGAAATAAATTTCAGCCAAGAAAAGGCTCAAAGGGTTGCTATCCTTGAAGAGCTGCTTTGTCAGGCTGCTGCTACAGCTAAATTGTGCAGCATAAGAGAAATAAAATAAATAAAAACAAGAAAGGAAGAAAAGAAAGAGATTCAGAGAGTGCTTGTTGCAGAGGACAGACTTTAGTCAATATGAAAAGCTTTTGAAGCAATTACAGTCATGATGGAGATGTCAAGCGCTTCAAGAACTTTCTTAGAGTGGAACCTTGTCTGTTTCAGAAGCTTTTATATAGGAACCATGTGGTTACTTGTTCGCTAGCAGTGGCAAATCATATAAAAATGTTAGCGACCCCGTATTACGACCGTTTGCGAATTCTTGCGAGTGTTTTGCGAATGTTTGCAACTGTTAGCGAAAATACAAATTCGCAAAGGTTCGCACAGAAATTTTGAACATGTTTAAAATTTCTTTGTGACAAGAAAAACTGCGACAATAAAAACCGTTTGCGAACTTTCTTGCGAATGTTAACGAACCTTTTGCAACCGTTTACGAACCCAGGCGAATTCCCAAATTCGCTACGTTCGCAAACGTTCGCCACTCAGTGAGATACCCCCTTAATGTCTTGCTGCATTTTGGGAGGTCTGTAAAAGGTATCCCCTACCTTTAAGGTTTCCAAACTTTTTGTGAGATAAGAAACATCTCATGAAACATCAAAGAGCATATATTG
This sequence comes from Diadema setosum, assembly GCF_964275005.1. Taxonomy (NCBI): domain Eukaryota; kingdom Metazoa; phylum Echinodermata; class Echinoidea; order Diadematoida; family Diadematidae; genus Diadema; species Diadema setosum. The sequence goes on from NC_092701.1 coordinate 12,082,007, forward strand.
TAATTCTAAGAGGAATTCGGAGTTGCTTCGATGAAAATTGGTTTTGAAATGGTTAAAACATCCATAACAAAGCAATTCCAAAAAGATGTGACCCAACTTTTATTAGAATCACTTTGTCTTGATTTGTTTCTGGGTATCTTGCCCATTTCAAGACCGATTTTCCTCAAACAAAATTTGAATTCCTCTTAAAATTGAAGTGGTTTCTAATCATCTTGCAAAAGGTTGAAAGCTGAAACCCCATCTCAACCAAAACTATACTATCTCTTTAAAAAGGGGGGAAAAAAAGAATCGAGCACAAAATAAGGAAGGGGAGGAACAGGGAGTGTAGGAATGGAACTCATTGATAGCCCAAGTTTCCCTTCTGAAGTTCAGATTTGTTTGTTTTTTTTTTCTCCACCGGCAGTCCCCCTCCCCTCGCCTACCAGTTACTAATGAGTTCCATATGTTCCCAGCATGTCGTCCATCTTGGAAAATTTGCTGTCAACGAACTGTGATCAATCATTTGTTATGCTGCCCGAGGGGTGAATGGCCTCGGGGTGGGCAGAGAGGGGCAGATTGGGGGAGCTTGTTTAAAGAGGCCCAGGGGATGGGGAGTAGGAACTGTGCCTTTGGGGGGGGGGGGGGGGTGGGGTCTTCCTGGAACCCAGACAGATCACTTGCTTCCAGGTTAGAGGGGGTGGAGATAGTTGGGTTATCAGTTTCCCCTCCCACTACAGACTTTCTGTTCAGGGGAAATACAGTGAATGCAAGGACAAGAAGGTGGTGAAAAGTTGAACTTCAAACTGTAGTTTCTCTCCATGTTCAACTTAAAGGACAAGTTCACCTTCATAAACATAAGGATTGAGAGAATGCAACAATATTAGTAGAACCAAGGAGGTTCTCTCATACCTCCTTGGTAGAACACATCAGTGAAAGTTTGAGGAAAATTGGACAATCGATGCAAAAGTTATGAATTTTTAAAATTTTTGTGTTTGAACCGCTGGATGAGGAGACTACTACAGCTCGTGAGTCAAATGCGTACAACAGTATAACGAAAATATAAAGAAAATTCAACATATTTTCACTTTTTTGCATAATAAAGAAGAGCACTTGACTTGCCTCTTTCTAAAGGCAGGGGGAATAATATTACCCATAACATTTGTCGGTAATGAGTCAGGGGAATGTGTACTTTTTTCAAAAGATGAAATTTTGTGAAATTCTCTTTATATTTTCCTTATATTGTTGTACGCATGTGACATCTAAGTTATTCATACACTGCAGTAGTCTTTTCATCCAGCGGTTACTGCACAAAAACTTTAAAAATTCATAACTTTTGAACGGATTGTCCGATTTTCCTCAGACTTTCAATGATGTGTTCTACTAATACTGCTACATTCTCTCAATCCTTATGGTTATGAAGGTGAACTTGTCCTTTAACCCTTTGAGGACAGGCTAATTTTGCTATAACACGCATTTCCCATAGACACCTGCCCGAGAATACTCAGTACCAGTCTTCAATGGGTTAGAGGGGAATGAAATCCCAAAATACACATTGATTGAGTGAATGCAGCAATATTAGTAGAATATATCCGTGAGGAATATCAGACAATCTGTTCAAATGTTATGAATTTCTGAAGTTTGGGTGACATGACCACTGGATCAGGAGACTACTACAGATCATGACAATCAAATACGCATTCTAAGAATAAATAAAGAAAATAGAAAGAAAATTCATCATATTTTCCCTTTTCAGCATAATGAAAGAGCACTAGACTGACCTATTTCAAAAAGCAGGGGGAATAGTATTACCCTTGACATATGTCAGTAACAAGTCCAGGGAATGTGTCCTTTCATATGAAGTGATATTTTGTGGAATTTTCATTATATTGCTGCGCATATGTGATGTCATCATCTGTAGTAGTCTTCTAATCCAGCAGTCTCATCGCCAATTTCAAACATTCATAACTTTTGAATGGATTGTCCGATTTTCCTCAAACTTTCACTGATGTGTTCTACTAATATTGCTGCATTCACTCAATCCATGCGTATGTTTGGTCTTCATGCCCCTTTAACTCTAAGTACAACATAAAATTACAGAAACATAACAGAAAAGATTTTACTTGATAAGGGAAAGACGGTAAGAAAGTTATGGATAGGCCCTATGCGTAATTCAAAAGAAACTGAAAAGTCTCAAAAAAGTTAAATTGGTTTGATAGAATGAAACAAATCAGAAGAGTTGCATTCAATGTGTGTAAGTTTTGCCCATTTCTAATGAAGCCTTCACTGATTTGATTGCTTGCCTGTATCATGTTATCAAACTTGACTTTCACAATGGGGCAAACTTTCCCTAGACTTCTACAATACAGACACACCCAAGAGCTCTTGCTGCATGAGCTTTGGGAATTGCTCCAGGCTAGTGTTACAACTCTGCTCAACGAACAATACCCAGACATTTGAACATGATATTGGTGCTTATCTGTCAAACCTGTCAGAAAGAATCGTGTTGATTTATGATGTTCATAACAAGGGCTGGCAGAACAGGGGTGACAGCGAATAGCTAATCCTTTTCCATGGAGATTTTGTAATCTCTATAGATTTAGGACAGGAACAACCAGGTACCAGCACAGCAATGAAATATAAGTCAATGACAAAAGAAATCCTTTTAACATTTGAAAGTAAAAATGCAAGCATTGACCTATACTCAGTGTTCTACCCTATGGCATTGTGAAGTAGATCTCGTATCGATCTCTTGCATCAACTTCAAGTCGGGTAACAAGGGAAATACAACAAAGATTGCAAGCATTCAACAAGGTGTGATGATATTGGAAGAGTCCAATGCATTACATTGTGTTCATTGTGCAAAACATTTCTTCAAATAGGCCTAAATCTTACCTGTGACCAATAGGTTTCTATCAAAAGTCAACATTCATGTGCAAAGAACCTTAAGAAGGATAGTGGTATAATGCAAGCTTCAAATGATTTGTGGATTGAGGTGCTGCTAGTGTCTGACCTTGATAACAAATACCCCAAAGACTCATGACTTTTGAACATGATGCATTTTAGTACCAACCTAATAGCTTCTCCTGGTTACATGCTGGGGTGTAATTCAGTCTGCAGTTGGCCAGAGGAGTGTCACCAGTAACATCCTGAACATCCACCCTCTTTATGAGTTCCTGAAGATGTGACATTGAAAACGAAAAAAATGAAATAGGGGACAAGAGCTACTGCGAGAATAAATTACCAAATACAGTCAACCATCATCTGACAGCTATTTTGTGATGACACTACACTTGATAAGAACCTTTTCTTTTCTTTTTTTTTTTTTGCTTTTATTGTTGTACAGGGCAAATAATTTTCCAAGCCTTTAGAAATACCCTAGTCCAAAGACAAAACAAAAATGATAATGAATAATGATAAAGGGAAAATACATACATCAGATGGCAAATAATTAATATTCAAATGCTTGTTTGAAAGGAATGGGGAAGAAACAATGGACTATCTTGGTAAGATTTTTTTTTCCTCTAGTATTGATGGCACTTCTAGAAAAATCCTAGCTGTAGATGAGTACAGAGTATTGGTGAAGTCAGAGCTAAACATCAAATCAAAGACTAGAAATGTCGCTTTGGCGACTGGTATGCCTCCGCCATAATGCATGATTTTCCCAATAGGTCTAGATAGTACATGTGGACAATGTGTGATTACATTTTCACAAAATTGGCAAAATATTGAAATGACAAGTTTGTCACAAATGTGTTGAATGTTCACCTTCCTTGACCTAGGTTTAATTGGATGAATAGGAGAGCATGTATCTAGGGATTTAAGGACTTTAACTTGACTTTGACCCATTCATACATTTAGGCATTGAGTAATTTTCAAGGTACAGGTGTGGAGAAAAAGTGCAATTTCTGAATTGAATAGTAAATTGTTACCATTTTCATCTGGCCCTTGACCCTAAAATTCATAAGATAATCACTTTCAGGTAGAACATGCATAATATGTACTAAGTTTCAAGATAACTTGAGCCACTTCGAGATATGGAGGAAAAAGTTAGTTCAGCACTTTCACTTGATCTTTGACCTTTTGACCTTTGAGGCAAAAAAAGAAGAAGAAAAATTTTCAGAGAATTTCTATTAGGTTACACATGCATACACCAAGTGTAAAAAAATAATAACCCTGCTGGCATTGCATAAATATGAGGGAAATAGTAAAATTTTGAAGTGTTGCACTTGACCTTTGACCCCTGACCTTTGACCCCATGAACCCTACATTCTCTAGATAATCACTTCCAGTCAGTACATGTATATACTATGTTCCATGAAGATACCTTGAACAATTTTCCAAGGCACGGAGAAAAAAAAGAAGTTTTGATATTTTTACTTGACCTTTTGACCTTTGACCTCATGACCCAAACTTTCACCAGAGAATCTTAATTGGGTAATACATGTATACACTAAGTTTCAAGAAAATATCTTCAGGCATTCAATAGATATGGCGAAAATAGTGAAATTTCATGTATTTGACCCTGACCTTTTGACCTTTGACCTTTGACCTGACGCAAACTTTCACCAGAGAATCTTAATTGGGTAATACATGTATACACTAAGTTTCAAGAAAATATCTTCAGGCATTCAATAGATATGGTGGAAAAAGTGAAATTTTATGTATTTGACCTTGACCTTTTGACCTTTGACCTTGAGCATGTGCACCTAAAAGTTGATAGGCACAACTTAACCCCCTAATACACATACATGCCAAGTTTCATTAGGATACCTCAACAGGTTTTGATAGTTACCTTGTCCACAAAATTCATTACGGACGGACGGAAGGACGGACGGACGGACGGACGGACGGACGGAAGGATGGAAGGACGGACGGACGGACGGACGGACGGAAGGACGGACGGACGGACGGAAGGACGGACGGACGGACGGACGGACAACCAGAAAACATAATGCCTCCGGCACCATTTCGTGGCGGAGGCATAAAAATGGTTGTGAGGACATGAGTGTACATGTATGAAGGAACTCATAAGAAATTTAAGTAGCTGATATCACATTTGCAAGAAAGACACAGTCTGCCAAGATCTGTGTGCAACAATGAGCTCAAGACCAATAAGCAAAGACATTTCAAGGTGACAAAAAAACAACAACAAACAAACAAATTAATAAAAAAATTTCAAAGTGTTTCCTGAGCCCCTACTATGAGAAGGGCTGACAGTTCTGTGCCATATTTGGATAAATTAGTTCAGAGTGTGATGTGGACAAAGGGAGTGTGGACTCACTGAAGTTCACATCTTATCCACTGGCTGGTAAAGCAGAGGGCCTATCAATACTAGCTGTTAGGCTACTAGCTTCTGTGTCAGATCATGATATGATATTGAAAGGAGGTGTGGGATAGGCCTGCTATGCTGAGCTAAAGCTCCACTGAAATGCAGAAAAAAAAAAGTGCTCCTAGTAATGACTCTTGCTTGATGAAAGTCACTATTCAATTCAATTCTTTTCAATTCAATTCAATTCAATACTTCATTTCTATCCAACAACAGGTAATAGATAATACAAAGTATGCATTTGATAAACTTTATCATTAACATGTTCACTCACATGTTTACTAATATATTCACCCAGAATAGTTTACTTTATTGAAAATATGAATGGAAGAGACCGAGCACTGTTTCTGCGTATGGGACCCACGTGAAAGAACACCCATGAGTTAAAGAAATATTCATTTGTGCTACGAGCCAAGGCAAAGTGTTGTGGAGCAAAAGCATTTTAACGCCCTCCCAAAATATACAGCACCCTCCCACAGTAGCTACAGACCTTGCCCATTGCTTGCACTTAAAAATTCCAGCTTTGCAATATCTCACTTTTTTTTCTTTTTGTTCACACTGTTTAGTGTGTGTTTCTTGCTAGTTGTACAAAGGTGTATTTGTTTCTTTGTTATGATGAAATGGACATAACGAACCTTTGCAACCTTGCCCTATCCAATTCTCCCCATAGCATGGTAACACTTAACAGGACTTTTCTCTTTCCCTTTTTGCATACATCATATCTTGTCATGTTTATTTGGGTTACAAGCATGTTCCCACTCACAGTCTCTGTCAATGAACACTCCATAACAGTTCAGCATGTTACAAAAGTATCACAGCTAAGTTGCATAGCATCTTTCTCAATCGCTTGCAGGGCATTCAGATGCAAAAAGTTTATACCAGAACGGTATAGCTGTATGATGAATTTATACATCTCAACAATGACTATTAACAAAACGATGTATAGCGAAACAACGTATAGCGAAACAACGGTCAGAGCATCGTTTCGAACTAGAACTTGATAACGAATCAGCATTCCGTGTGCGTCTGAACGTATGGCGACCATAGAACAGTATAACTGAGCGGGGCCTAATGGGAGCATGCACGAAAGGTGACCCCACAATTGTCATATAACAGCATGCACAGGGGGAAACTGCCTATCTATATGACGTTTCCCAGAACGGTCGAAATTAGTGTCTGAACGTCTGTCGGCTATATGGTGATTCTTTATCTTTTCGTTATTGAGTTTTGGTATAAAATAGCATGCGTCTGAATAGGGGGTTTATCTCTATCTCTCTAGAAGTTTGGGTATGGCAGATCTGAACACATTCCAATGTGTTCCGGAATGTGCATGATTTATGAGGATGTGAAATGCACACAGCATGAGAACAGGGGGTAAGGAAGTATGGAGAGAAAAACCAAAACCTTCCTGACTTGATCGCTCATGGCAGTCTTGATCGTCGGATTGGTGAATGAAGGCAGTTGAGTGTCTTTTGTGTCAAAGATGTGTCTTCCAGTCGTTTGATTTCATCACGATGCATGATATTCATGCCATTGTTATTTAAATTCATCAAATCCATTTGTGACATTGCAACAGCTGATTCTTTTATGTTTTTCAAAATCATTTACACTGCTCCATTTCTTATCATTATTGCAGCTTGTGGTGTTATACACAACTGTTGCCTTCATTTTTCCGACTTCAATTCACAGTGGGAGCAGTATGACAATAATGGAAATGACGATTTCCTCAACAATATCAAAGGAGAGATGAAAGAGAAGGGAACTGAGCTGAGGAGTGTTTCACAAGGAGATCAATCTATTTTGGTTAGGAGCAGAATTTTGACTTTCCCAGAAGAAAGTTTGTATCTGATGCTGCTCTGTTGTGTGTGATCTTTATTTTATGAGCATATATATATACAAAATGGAGAATTGCTATGTGCCCTCCAGGGAATCAAAGAGTTCTACTTCATTTCACAAGTACATTCATATTCCATGAACTGCATATAGAGTGGTTATTTTAGAGACACCAGTTAATTAAAGTTAATTAAATTTTGAAGTCATACACATGGTTCTGTCACACTATTGTACCATAAATTCTTCTTCGCCGAAATTCATGCTTGGCCATTAACAGCTGATATGGATACGAGTGTACAGCACTGCAGCTTCATGTACATGTGATCAGAGAAGAGCTTGAGAACTGAATCTTGTGTGCAACTGTGGAATCAGTCATCACAAGTCTTTATTTTGCAAGAGAAAAATGCTGCAAACTTTGCCGACTGAAAATATACAATTTCCATGCTGTCATTGAAAAAGAAAAATAATGTCAACATCCTGAGAACTTCCCTTCTTTTTAGAATTTTTCTTGGCTCAAATCAGGCAATCCAAATTTTGGTATTTCTCCAATATGCCTGTCCAAATGGAACATTGTCTGGCCAAGTGCCAATGGGTAAGCACTTGTATGAACCATAAATGCTTCTAATTTTTGTTGTTGTTGTTGTTGTTGTTGTTGCTGTGATGTCTCTCTTTTTCAATGTTTTTTCTGTGCATGCAAAATATGTCACAAACTTTCAAAGTGCACATTAACACTTTCTTCCTTAAAGTACTCTTGTAAGCTGAACGTAAAATTTCAAAATCTATTGAAAGTCCATTTCTTGGTTCATGCAGAGAGCTGAATTGTATCACAAAATTCTTTTGAGGCCCATTCTGCCACAAAGACAATGCTACATGTACATAATCAAATGCTCAGTGAAATCATACTAATCCACTATTTGAGGCCCACATTTTTGTCTTATTTGGCAGATTAAGAATGGAAGGAAGTCCTATGCCGGTGACTAAATGCTTCATTTGCTTCAGATTAGACCAACTACCACACAATAGGCATGTTGGCCAATCCTTGCCTCTCTCCATAGATGCAAAGACCATTTCAAGAAGAAAGGAAACTTTGCGATGTTGTTGAATTTGCTATGCATTACTACTATACTTTTCACAGAACCATTCTCCTTTTTTTTTTCTTAATGCATTGAGAAAAACAGATAGTGATTAAAAGCAATAGATGAATAGATAAGTAGATGAGTACATAGATAAATACACAGATCAATGAATAGATAGATAAAATGACAGATAGAAATATAAATGAATGAATGAATAAATAAATTAATTAATTAATTAATAGACAGACGGAAAAAAATTAATAATGATAACAATCATGAAGACCTTCCAGAATTATTAATAGAACAAGATAGAAAGAAATATATGACATTCATTCATTCATTTCATTCATTTATTTTTCATTTCCAACAAAAACATATAAATATATTACAAAAATTGAATACAGTGCATGAATTTCATTATACAAAGTAAAGGATAAATTTACAGAAAACTTGTAGGTATAGGAAAATATGGCTTCTGGGGTGAGATTTCATATTTACCTGTGTGAATGAGTCTGGTTCCAGCTTGAGAGAATAAACTGCTTCGGAGGTCAGTAGGATGAGATATTCTGATGTTAGCTTGAAGTCAACCAACTGCCCCACAGAACAATCTACAATCACATAAAGACAGATTTGATGCGTTGACTAGAATTGGTTGCTGTACAAACGTGCATTTTGTGGTGGCTTCATAGTCATGAAGTTTGTCAGTCAAAGAAAGTTGATAGCACAGCAAACTATCTCTATGGCTGCAAACACATCAAGTCTTGCCTCCGCTGTAGCCTTTGTGTGTTTAATCCCTAATATCACTTCTTTCATGTCATTTTGTGTTTTTAACATTCATCGTACCCATTGATATTAAATGAAAACATATATTCAAATTTATGTATGATCTTCGAAAATTCATGAACCAATAAATTACTTATAATCAAATAGATCAAATATAACTCAAATGGTTTCCTGATTGTTTAGCATGCCTTCTTGCCTCGACAAAATGACTGAACTGTGAATCTGACGCTTAGAGGATATAAAGACATACCATCAGAAGGCATATTGGAACACAGAAGGGCACCCAGGTCATACCAGCTGGTACTGTTATCTCTCAGACCTTCAAACGACACTCCAAGATACACTCCTAGATGCCAAGGGATACAACAATAGTTACATCAATCAAATATAATGGCTATAATTTGATTTGATTTAATTTGATTTCTGCCTTTTTAATCAAATGAATATATACGATTACAAAGAAATCTTTCAAAAATGATAATGCACTGAAAAATATTATGTATGCTAATAAGAAAATAAAATGAAATAATCATTCAGTTGAAAAAACTCATTAATCCCAATGAAATAAATGTATTACAAAGATAATGATACCTAAAGATCCTGGCAGATGGAAATACCTGGCCTGCCTCCAACAATATTTCACTACATTGGTTTTGTATTCAGTATCAGGGAATATAAAATTTTAGAAAATTTCATAGAGACAATAATGTTTATAAAAACTTTGATGAGTTTTTCTGGACATTTAAAGTGAGATATGGTATTGATTTTATTTTCTGCACTTCAAACAATTATTTGCTGTAGAATTATCAAACATTAAGGCCATATTTTCACGCCTAACATCATGCTGCAATCACTGTAATCCCTTGTTTTCGAGCAGTGTTCACCAAACTGACTATTGTCTGTGATGCTTTCGTGGACTGCTTTACACCTGCACCCCATGAATACAATGTGAACACCTCAAGTGTAAAATTGTGCCTTTCAAAAGGCATCCATGCTAGGTGTAATTGCATAACAGATAAATGGCCATTGTGGAACTAGGTATGCCTTCCTTCACACATACAAACATACAAAAATGGAAAATTAAATCTTGTGAGTAATAACAAATACAGGATTATATTCCATGTTCACATGATCTCAGCAAAGGTCATTTCATCAATCTCTTGATATAACAGGTTTGATACATTCTTCAGAACTGACTGGAAATGGAGAACAGAGACTTACGGGTGTATGTAGGAAGTAGCAACAATGCACACAACCTCACTTTACGCAGGATCCCACACACATGCCTCACATATTTTTTAGTCACCAACAGAGGGGGTAGTTGCAAACTTGTGAGCAGTCTCCATGAAGTATTCACCTTTTTGCACTATCATAGGCTATTTGCTTGAAATAAATGACCATTGTGGGTCTAACTTGACAAGAGTTGCTCTAAGATCTTGTTCAAACTAAAACAACAAAATTCTCTTCATATTTTGCAATCCAAATGCCTCTAAAGCATAAACTTTGTATGTATAAAGTGCATTTCTTTCAAGGTCACCGACGATGTAAATCTTTCATGAGGCAGGTGACACATGAAAGTGCCAAGTTTAAAGCCCAGTATAGTGTCACACTCACCATCAGACGCTCCTGAAAGAGTTGTCATGACAACAACATCCGGAGAGCAGGGACTCTGGGAGAATGAGATGTTGATGGGAGATTCTAGTGTCCAAGGAGCTTGGGACCACTCCACCACAGGACCAAGGTTAACATTCCTTATAGGCTCTTTAAAAAAATAGCAAGAAACAGAATACATAAGAGTCATTATACTTGTAAACAAGCAGGGCACACTTTAGGCTAATGAATAGGGAATGTCGAAGATACCATACTTGTAGATAAGTAGGGACTATTGTAAATGTCTAAATTTGTTGCAGTATCTCAATTTGTCTGTACCTCACATTAATTTTGGCTAGCGCAAATTCTAAAACCCATGCAATTATTTTCACAACTTTCCCTGCACATTTTAATAGAATGGGTGCATAATTATGCAGCACAAATTCAACAACCCATGAATATGTTTTTCAACCACTCAGTGCAAAAACTTGATTATAACTGTCCAAAAATATTGACATTCAAAGTAGTCAAGTAAACTGCTTGGAGACAAAAAAAAAAAAAAAAAAATGTTGCTGACAGAATGGCTTGCAATAGAGAAGAGTGTGAGAGCTTACTGATAATGTTCCTTATATATCTGCATCCATAAATACAGGGTTTTAACCATAAGGAGGAGTCTTAAAAGTCTTAACCACACTGTTGAAATTGGAGAGCAATGGATCCTACAATAAATGTGACCAGCAAATCATCTTACTGTGACACAGTTACTGAAATTTAAGCCGAGATAACTATAATTTGACTGATATGATGGAAAAACAAGAAATATATAGACACTTAAAAAATGACTGTCACAACTTAAAAAAAGAAAAGAAAAATAATGAAACCATTATGTTTCATTACAGGGTATGTGATGGGGGGGGGGGGGAGGTAAGTGACTTTCTCTAGTTTCAGTGCTCTACATTCTGTACTCTAGATGGGCACTTTAATTTTTTTCTGTAGTGCGCTAATTGGAGGTGTTCTGTTTAAGTGAATGGAGACAGATTATGTATCATTTAAAAGTTTAGAGTCTGTGAAGCTTAGTATCATAATAAAAAAAAATATATATATATGCTCAGTGAATTTGTTACAGTTTTCATAGGGAAGGGTCACCTTTTTCCCTTTAACATTTATCCTTTCATAACAAACTGCACGACCAGCTCCTAAACCTGTACATATAACATACAGACTTTCCCTGAACCTTCAATGAATAGGTGATTTTATTGTTAAAATGTTAACATCAATAACCAAGACTTACCTCTCAAAGGATCTATGATACTAACAGTCTTCTTCAGTAGACCAGTATTGACATCCATTTCCACCACACCGTACCACTCACCAGTATTTACTACAATATAACAAGAAGTATACACCAGACAATGTGACAAACCAGCAAAATATGGAGCACAATCAGTCAGGTTAGTTCTAGTCAAACAATTACTAACTGCATACCATTTAGACTGGATTGAATTGAAAAGTATTCTTGCATAGGCCTACCTGTGTCTGTTTTTTTTTTTTCTCAAGAAAACTTGCAAGCTTTCAAACTACTGTGCTGCGCGTGTTTTGCGCACTGTGTAACATTCAGCCAATTGCAGAAACTTTCATTATATTATACAAATGATGCACAGGATAGAGTGTGTTAGTGAAGGTGCGGCGCGCTCGAGAGTATTGACAATGGTGCGACATGCACGAGGCGCAGCCGAGTGCATGTTTGCAACCGTTGTCAATACTCGAGAGTGTGCCGCACCTTCACTAACGCCACGAAATAATCCTGTGCATCATTTGTTTTATAAAATGGGTCGAAAACTAACAGCATTATTCACGTACCTTTGTGGGTCAATACCAGTCAGCTACATGTAGCACTCGCTCAAAAGTCAAGATGTCCGAAGATGTTCGTCCCAAACATTTACGCACGTCGCACTCGGAAATCCCGCACATAAGTACATGTACTGTACGTACGTATAAGAGTATACGTACGCCACGTGTTCTGCACAAGAAAGGCCGCCGGCTGTTGTGGCAGCCCGCGGCCGCCCGAACTAGAAGTTGTTTACAGGATTGACAGCGCGTATAGTAGCGCGTGACGCACTTGTAACAACTGATTGAGTGCGGACTGCTAGTGTAAACATTGTGACGTACGTCAGGCCAGGGAGGTGGAAGAGAGACTCTTCTTAGAGTGCATACCTGAAGAAATTAATGCACGCACACGTGACTCATTTCAGCGCTTCCAATTGGCTACATTCTTGAACCCATCTGTTGCATTATTTTCCAATTTCCTTTGCACGTGTCAAGTCAGAGAATTCTCACATAGATCTGTAATTCTTTGTACACAATATTACCAGGCTGTTCACCACCTTTGATATTCTACCGTTGTCCTATAAATGAAATTAGATTTTGAATTCATGCGTTCGTGTTCTTGAGGTAATCCTGTACTTTTATTCACTTTCTACTATTAAACAATCACATGTCAATGTAAAAATTTTCTTGCCATTTGAAATACAACGTACATGTGTACATCAAACACATGCTCGTGACAAAACATATTTTAAGGCAGGTAATTTCTGAACAACCAATTATATTCAATATTTAATGGACTGTTTATAGGTAAGGTTTTTTTCTTCTTTTTTTTTTCTTTAGAATAAATCTTACCTGATCCATGAGGGCTAAAGCTTTCACTCTGGATCTCCATTTCCCAGAAGCCAAGATATGGTTTCTACATCACAGAGGAAAGAAACATCATCTGTTTAGTAATAGTACACATTTTGTCCCACTTTAAATCATGCTATAAAACATTGGAAAAGGAGTCATTGTACACTCCTGATCAAAACCAAATTGAGATGTCTAAGGCCTTCTTGTTAAGGCAGAAAGGTTGGCAATAGCAAGATCGAATAAAACACTTTGGAAAAAATCTAAGATTGAAGGGAATTTTTAAAGACCATTATAATTTCACTCTTTCAAAAAAGAAGTCCTCCAGTAATGGCAATAATGACAATGAAATAACAATAATGAAAAAAATAAATAAATAAATAATTGCCATTACTGTGTGTGTATATACTTTGATATGTTTGATTACTTCCTTTTGTTGCCTCATCCTGGTACACCTTAAGGGCTCTCTGTTTGCTCAGCCCCCCCCCCCCCCCACTTCCCTCGCTGTTGCTTTTTTCACTCTTTCCCTGTCTTTATCCTTCTGGTGTTCCTTATCTTCTTTGATGTTGCCTCCCTATTCATCCTTTCCTTCAATGGTTGCCCCCTTGATCCTCATGATCATTACTGACCCTCCTCCGCCTTTTGTCTGTCCGCTCTCCTCTGCCTTTTGTCTGTCCACCCTCCTGCTCTAATCCCCCTCCCTTTACCTGTTGGGCTCCTTGCCCATGACTTCCCACCCTCTCCTTTGTTTTCTTTGTTTTGTGTACCCAGCCTGTCCCTGTCTGTTCTTGTTGTGTGAAGTCCTTATATGTGATTGCTTTCCCTGCTTGTTTGTCATTTTGCCTCCGACAAGATTCTGCTAGGATCGAAAGCTCAGGCCCCTTTTGACTCCATTGATCTTGATAGTACAGATCAAACAAACTATCTTATTCATAGAGAAAAAAAAAAAAAACAGCCCCCAAAACCCTCTATCTGTTTGTTACACCTGATGTGTGTAATTGAATACTGACTAAACTTACTGTGGGGTTTACAATATCTTTAAAGCAATGGGTTAAATATAATTTGTTGGATGACAGGTGAGATATGATACAAATTTTGGTCTTATTAAGGGACAAAAAGGAATGCTGAGCAGCAATAATAAAGGAATTAAGAAAACTGAGATGTGGTTGCTAATACTGAAAAAGATGCCATTTACTCCCCACCCCTCCCGTGACCACCATCCCAACTTATGCATTTGACATCACAATGTACAGTTCATGCACATAAAACAAGTATTTAGAGAAATTAGAAAGAAGAAAGCATGGAGAGGGGCTAAAGGAAAACAATTTGATAAAACCCTTACCCATGAGTCTGCCGTAAACGTGAAAGTTTCGGACCAGGTGCTGTTGTAGATGGTGAGACTGGGTAGAAGTCCTGAGAAGAACAAGGTATTACCTAGGGCAATGCTGCTCTCGATACCATCTAAAGTAGGACTGCCATGGTTGATTTGGCAGAAGACCACCTAATTGCAGATATGCAAAAGTGACATTTGGCACGTGATAAAGACTTCATTAACACATTGACGTGCGGGGTATTTTAGGAAAACTGTTACTTGCGTGCATGCACCTATTTTTTATCTTTTTTTGTATTATGATTTGCCTGCTGGGGTAGCAATGAGTGCTTGTAAGTAAAGCAACCATGAAGCTGAAGAACTAGACAATGAAAATAAAGTGCTGTGCCTAGTCAGGCACAACCATTGCGGCCAAGCTACTCAAAGCACATACCATGGAATGACAGTCTAAGTGAATACCTCAACAGATCAACTGAAGTAGCTTGATTAACAAAGTATGCATAGAAATCAACTTCAAATGTTAGCCATTACAATGGCCCCTTTACTACAGCATGATACAAAGCATGCAGACTAGCAAGCACTTCACAAACCCCAACAGTAAAATGACAACTCAAGCTGTCCACCCAGATGTGCTTTCCATGAGTAGTACAGTATTCATCGCATAATCGGGCATCTGATAATCGGGAACCTCGCTTAAATGACATACGCTTCCCAGAAACATTTCCAATGCATGTTATTTTCACTGGATAATCGGGCGGGGACCTCTGATAAACGGGACAATTTTTCTTCAAGCAATCTTTGATTTTGTTGATATTTTACACAAAAAATCTACTGAAATACCACAACAATATTTCAAAGATTCCCTATCAGTTGTCGTTTACGTCGAACTTACAAAGCAAGCTTTGGACTGGTGTGTTTTGACCTCCGTCCATCCAGTACACGTACATGCATAGCCACAAAAGCGCCGTGTGTAAGTATCTATGCCATTGCGAAACACATGCTTTCGCGAACATTCTTCTCCCCTACATATTAGCAAAGCCATGTGCAGGGAGAGCTAGAGGGTCGCGCCGAGGGGTAGCGTGGTTGTGTATTCATGTACATGTACAGTTCGTCAGTATGCATATGTGTATATGTGTGTGTGTGTGTGTGTGTGTGTGTGTGCACTACATGTACATGTCGTATGCCGTTAGTGTATGGTGAGTGCTCATCGCGAAATCGGGCACCCCGCTTAAAGGGGCCATGTTTGCTACTCCCAACCTGTCCCGATTATGCGATGAATACTGTATGACAAATGACAGTATGACACATTGTGCAATAGACCACATACTTGTACCAATAAAATATTGTTGGGAATGAATGGGTACCTGACATAAAGCTGAAGGAAAAACTGAAGAATACATGATCGATAAAACCAACTCAATGAACACTAAGCATCGTCATAATTTGATGTAACTTTTGTTTTTAAATAATCATCTGCATTATGAGACTTTCCCTATTAAGGAAGTTGCCTTTCAGAAAATGATTTTCACATGTGAATTCATCAATATCAGGAGTACAATTGTCTTGAAGAAAGTAACAGATATAGAAGTAAGGCTGAGATTGCTATTGAAGGTTCCTCAAATATGCTATTCCTGAACTTGTACATAAACATATCCTGCAAACAATTCATTTACTACATTTTTATTGATTTCCATTTTTATTTTGGGTACAAATATCTATTTCAACAATATGCCTGTTTTGTGAAATTTAAATTTTCAAATATTTTGCTTCAGTCATTATCTCAATTCCCCCTCCTTATGAAAACGTTCAGTTCATCATGTACAACTGTAGCTACACAACTAGGAAAATAAACAGCTTATTTGTTTTTGCAACTTATTTGTGGCACTGAAAGCTGCGAGAATTGCAAAGATAAATAGTAGTTCAGGTATAAAAGACTTATCAAATGTGTTCAGTTGTACCAAGTAAAGTTACATCAGCCCTCTATTACTGACAGATTGACAGATTTGTTCTTACTTTAAGGGAATTCATTTTGTTCAAACTCGAAGTCAATTTTCTGATTTCACATCTACTACAGATAACACTTTTCATCTTGAACACCAAGATGCTTTACAAATTTTTGAAATGTTAAAAATTCTTTTTAAATGATAATTTTTCATTACATCAAATATTTGAATGTTCAACTTGATCCATCACAATATACCATAATCAACCCATTGACGACAAGCTGATTTCGCTATTTGATAACACTCATTTCCCATAAACACCTGCCCGTGTAAACTCAGGACTAGTCGTCAATGGGTTAACAACCTATAGGTGCAAATTTGGGGCTTGTAGAAGAATGTTTCAAAGCTCATATTTTATACATTGTAATCTGGCTTGGAAAGCATATATTCAGCTTTTCATGAACCACATAAAGCAAAACAGTAATGTTAGCTATGCTAACCGAAACCTTTTTACTTGAAGAGTGGGCAGGGATTTTACAGAGGTTGTTAGCTAGCACAGTTTATATAGTGAGTTGCATTAAAACAAGACACACACCATTATTATAATTATGATTATGATTATTATTATTATTTTTATCATTATTGCAATGAAATTATTAATTACTTACCATGGAAGCATTCTCCACAACAAGAATTCCATTTAGGTTCCTATTAGAGTCCCACCTACTACCAACACTGATGGTTACTCCTGAAAAGAAGAAAAAAAAAAGGACAGGCCAAGTTCTTTCCTAAAAATATTCTAGTACTGCTAGTAGTACTACAGTCACCTGCTAATATACAAACTGCTACTTACCACCAGTAACATGACACAGAGTTTTATAAAGATAGGAAAAGTCATGCTGTTTTTACACTCTGCGTACTTAGTTGGAAATGAAATAAATAAAGTTGAATGAAATCAAATTTGTTGAATTGTATTCTCAAAATACAAACAGGGATGATATACCATGCATTTCCTGAAGAAGTTTTGACTTGATCCGAGTCGATTTTATTGGTTCCTGCATTATCATTGTACATATATGTGTTCATGTGTTGTTGGTAGCATAAAAACATAATATAGTTGCTTCACAAAGTAATATTAGGGAGCTTTAGATTTTCGCGACGGGGGACGTTCAGAGGAAAAAAACCTATTCTGAGCATGCGCATAAGCGCACGTCCACTTGATCTATTTTTAGCTTGCATCGCCTGAGTTTTTCACTACGCGTACTGGGCTATTTTTACGTCCACACAGTTTGCAACATAGAGAACTACTTCATGTACCGATCATATGGGGGTGCCATTTTATTTTTCATATGTTGCGTCCCAGTGTAATCTAAAGCTACTTTTCAGCACGACGCAGGGGAGAGGAGAATGCCCAACGCAAGCGACATCTCAAACGTCCGTGCGTCAAAATCTAAAGCTCCCTATTGCCACCACTGAACTGACACTGTGTAACAAAATTGCAAAGCATCACAATAGATAATACAGAAGGGCTACAGCTTATTACTGTGTAGCTTGATCTACTTGCAGCCCTAAACATTCCTAACACTTATAATCTTGATAGAAAAGATTAGCAGGGAAGAGTGACTTACAGAGATAGGATAGAAGAGAGGGAGGAAGGAAAGGAAAAATCTGACTACTTTCATCAAAGGTCTGCCTATTCATATATTATTTTTTCAATACAAAGTTATCAACTGTGTACAGTATAAGCTGTTATTTTCGCAGGGGTTTAATTTTCACAAATTTTGCAAATCACTGTTGAACCACGAATTCAACAACACATGAAAATTTTGCCAAACATTGGTGTAATATAAAGTATGGTGCACTTACAACAGTTTCTGTGTCAATTCGGGAAAACAGCATCTCATAAAAATGTCCATGACTTCATCATTCGCAAAAATATCTTTATACAAAAAAAACAGCTTATACAGTAACTGATCAGCAAAGATCAGCAAAAAGTGATCATGTTTTCTCACCCAGGTGCAAATTCTCACTAGTTTGTATGGTAGGTTATGGTCATTAAAATGTTAACAACTTGAATTTGAATAATCAAACTTGTCCAAAATTTAGATCTTAATTGTGAGACTCTTCTACTATAACTAGGTCTTACATGCTGAATGTTGTAAAGAAAATAAAGAAAAATACAGGACTGCACTAACGTTCTCACATTAAAATCTGGGTGGTTAAACAGACCAATCCGGGACATAGGCCCACTTTTGAGAAGTGTGTCACATGCTTCAGAATGGGCAAAATAATACCTGAATCTGAACAACTTTCTCATGTACTTTCATATGATATGTGGATATATCTCATATTCTGGAAAACTAAAATTGCATCAAAACCACATTAGACACTTCATACAAATCATAGCTTATTCCAAATCACTCTGGTAAATTCAAAACAAATCAGTCCTTTGGGAAGCATCAATATTGATGTCAAATTTTATGTCACAGCTCAACATCTTATGTGTGGTATTTACAGTCCAACAAAGGGTTCAGCTTCCTTTGGAGACTGTTTTAATGCTCTACCAGGACCTCTCCTTACACAGCTGAGGGTTTTGTAGAGCCGAACTTGTCAGATGAATTTGTCGCTGACAAGTTAGTGGAGACATGTACACTGACAGTGTCAGCATAGACATCCCTTCAAGCAATAGGATTGAGCTTTTAGTATAGAGGCTCTAGCTAGGGCCAGGGCAACTGGGGTGTTTCATGAAGAATCTATTCTAACTAAAGTTAATGTTGCTAGGGTTAGCTTAGGTTGACTTAAATTAGATTCTGGTATGCTGCTGGTTTCCCTGTTCAGTTTTACCTCTGAGGCTTTCAGAATCCACTTCCAAAATCCAAGTTCAAGTTAGAGCCTATTTTGAAAATTTTCTGATAAATCACTTTGTCACTTATCAGATTTGACTTAGACAATCTAGGTAGATCACTAGTAGGGTCTATTCATGTTATGGTCTCATCTATCTAGACTCTAGACCCTCTCTAGCCCGGCCCCTACTCAGCTCTAGAAACGTTTGGCGCCAATTTAGTATGTTAATGTTCTTTTGTATTCATACGAAAGTACATTTTTAGCGCTGAAACATTTCTTCCACTGTCTTCCACTCCAGTTGAATGTTTACCAGTTTAAAGATATAACTAAAGTATGAATCATTAATGGTATCTAACAATAGACTTTAGAGAAACTAGGGTCTAGACTTCTAACAGACTACTACAAGTACAATTATCATACAGTTTGAGCATCGTTGATCAAACGGTCAGTCTTTTTATGTGTATATTCTGTATAACGTTGGACCGAGTTCGAGACAAAACCCGGTAAGCGGTACCCACTCCCTACTCTTGCCCTATGTAACGTTAGACCCATCTACACTGAATCAAATGGGGGTAAGGCTCTGTCTGTGTTACTGCAGTCTGTAGATTTACTAGTAGATTCTAACTGTTGTGTTATGTTTGATTATAGGAATAACGCATGCCGCGGAGTTGTTTAGCGAGTATGCAGTGCACGAGAGAGGTTTCTTCTGAGCATGCTCACTCCACACGAGCCGGAGGCGAGTGTGGAGTGTGCATGCGAAGAAGAAACCTCGAGTGCACTGCATATCGCTGAACAACGACGGGAAAATGCGTTATTCCTTTTATAAGATGGCTAAGTAATTTCAAAGCGAGGTGAATATACCTTGTACGAGAAAGAAATAATGAAATAAATCCAATATCAAAGATGTTGAAATTGTACTCACCGTTGGAAAGTGGCCCCAGAGTAACGTTAGGCTTTCCCCGAGATTACCCCATATCCCAGCTTGTTCATGTGTTGAATACTGTAAAAGTGGATATTTTCGCGTGACTAATTTTTCGCGCTTGGCCGGGTCGCGCTAGTTTCTGGTTGCGCGAATAATGCGCGAAAATTTGAACACCGCGACAATTTCAACCGTGGATTAGACAATTTGGGTGCGCGAAAATCCCACGGGCGTGCAGGGATAGACACTTTTCGCGAATGATCACGTGGTACACTTTGACCAATCAGCAAGCTGGAAATTACTTAGCCATCTTATAAAGTGTTACTGTTAATGTTACACTTACCCGAAAGAGATTTCGAAATGTTGAATATGACTAAAATGATGAAAACGACATCAACTCTTGCCATAGTTCAGCGATCTCGAATCCTAAACAAAAATTCCAGTAGGACAATGATGTTAGCCCAATGATGTTCAACGTTGTAGCCAGTTTTAGTAGCAAAGTGACTCTTGCACACTTTGCATGCTGAATGAATGATAATCTGTCGTCAGAGCGTGTGCCGGGTACTTATACTCAGTAACTCGACAGTCTACATCACATCACGGGTCCGGTATTGTTATCCTCGGTGGGCCATGGGGAGTTCGAGGCGGGGCGCGTTCTATGCCGCGATCGCCGCGATAGTCGTCCGCTTCAACTGGGTCTGCATGGGATTTGCACCAACAACTCGGCGCACACTGAACACAGGCCGTGCTTATGGATTGTGCCTGCCACTGGACCCTGGGTCGTGGGAACCCCGCGTAAGCACACCGAAATTATGTGAATTTATTGAGTGGTTTTTTTTTTTTTTTTTCCATCAAAATTGGACAATCTATTCAAAAACTATGATTTGGGTCACCATCATTGCTGAATGAGAAGACTACAACATCTTCACGCATTGACAACGACAGTGACAAATTACCAAATATTCCACTAAAACACAATACAAAAAACCCTCCTGTGGGTAGTCACCCAGTGTCATCCCCCCCCCCCCCCCCCCCCGCCCTCGGCCACACCCAAAGACTTAACAAGTCGAAAGACGCACCCCATGGAACAAGTCGCGTTAGAGATGGCAGATCACAAGCGTGTACCATGATTTAGCCTTTCTCATGAATACTCAATATTCTTCACTAGCCAAAATAGTTAGAATTCAATGAACGATAACTACGGCTTCATGATCATTACTTTAGTGTTACTCAATATTTACAGGAGTTGAATGGTACTTTCGAATTTTTAGTCAGAGACATAGGTCAGAAGAAATCTATACATTGAGTCTAAAAATAAGGAATATTTTTGGAGATATCAACTGGAGGAACATGAACTAGATCTCAGTTGTATCTGAGATGAGGGGCCTATATGACGTCTTTTGTCGTAAAACATGGGGTGCTTTTAGGACCTGCATTTTTGGAAAAAAAAATGTACTGTTCCTTTTTCTTTACATTATCACTACTCGCACTAATATTTTGTATAGGTCCTCATAGCACTGAATGATTTGTCCTTCTTTTAGATTGTTTAACAGTTGAATTGTATAATTTTTGTGTTGTTCTTATTCAAGTGATGAAAATAAATTGTAATTGAATTGATTTGAATTGATTAGGCGGTTTAGATAACATATTGAAATTAACTATGCATATCTTTTAAAAGAGGTTGTTCTTGACAACTTGAAAGCTTGTCCGAGGCTTGTCCGACAAAGCAACAAGTGTATGCAAACTAGATTCCAGCAATAATTGCTGGAATCCAGTCAATTATTGACTTTCATAAGAAAAAAAAGAAAAAAAAAAGCAGGTTTAACTTAATGGAATAGCTTGTCTCTATTACGTTACCGGGAATGAAACATCCATGAAATTGAATACATTTACGAAAATGGCTCGACTCACACGACCACTAGCACCGGTCTCAATCAATCGCACCAGCAATCGCATGGTCTGACGTCGACCATGGGATCAGTCGTGCAGCATGACGTCAAGCCACTCGCAATCAATCGTGTATAACATAATTATACGTCATGGGAACGCACCACCACTTGCACGAGCATAATGCGACTAAACGGGACTAACTCCTGCAGCGGCCTCCTCTATAGTCGCTTTCGTTGGACGACAGCGGCTATTACAGTGAATGCCTTTTCTGCGACCTAATGAGATCGATGGCGATTGAAGCCTGTTGCAGCCTGTCGTGTCATTGTCGCAAACGGTTGCAGAGTTCTCCCCTAAAAGGCAATCAATATCATCCTTGCCCTGTATACTTCTGTGGGGACTTTAAGGGATATAGTTGGTTGAGGTTGAGATTCAGCCTTCATTTTTTATTTTTTCGCGACATTTGCAAGAAACCACTTTATGAAAATGTTGCAATTTTAAGAAGAATTCAAAGTTTTCTTTATGAAAATCGGCTTTAAAAGGGATGAGATAACTAAAAACAAAGTATAAAAAAGCGTTCCTAAGGAAAAAAAAAAGAGATGCGTTGTTTTGGATATGTTGTTGTTGTTGTTATTTTAAAGATCGAAAGAAGAGAGAGAGAAAGAGATGGGGCCCTATACAAATAATTTGCCCCAGACAGCACTTATAACATAAAACAAACATTATAGATCTTAAAGAGATATAAACAAGAATATCAAATGCATGTCAAACAATATCAATGTTTTGGATATCTCAGCCATTTCAAAATCAATTTTCACCAAATAAACTTTGAATTCCTCTCATGCTTTTTCATATTTCAGAAAAGGCTTTTTATTATCTAAAGAAAAAAAAAATAGTCATCAAAAGAAGTAGGAAACCAGAAGTCACGTCTCAACCGAAACTGTACATCCTTCATTCCCTTTCTGTGCCAATTGGTCAACTGCGAACAAATTTCACACACAAAGCTATAGACAGGTGATCAAGGTGGCACACAGAGGAGGGTTAAAGCAATATTGGTCCCGTGGTTGCTTGCTTCCAAACACTCATTGTTTCCCAAAAAAAAAAGTACGTATAATAGAACTCATATTTCTCATTAAAAGCAAAGTTATACTATAGTAATCATTCGTTAACATGTTGGCACAGGACTATTCGTCTTCAATTACGTCAATACTCTGGTCTCAAACTACCGTTCCTCCGGGCATTACGCATGCATGTACGGAGTATAACCAACCGCCCTGAACCACTGCCATCAGGCAATATTTTTTTTTCCGTTTTCTTTTGACTGGCAATTGCGCCATCTACCGGGTAGCACGTCACTTCAGATGGAAAATTAACGAACGCATCAGGATATGCACCGACGAACTTGTGAAGGCAAACATAGAGATCGATAAGATTAGGCCTATGCAAATAGTAAATTTGCATATCATACAACTAAAAGCAAGCAAAAGTGAGATGAAGCAACGTTTTTTAATGGACACGCGTGTGACACTGCAAACAGCTAACTGTCCTCATCATAAAATGATATCGCTTGGGCCGTATTCTGAGAGCTAATTAAGTGTCTGATTAGCACTTAATTACCGAATTGGTATTCTGAGAGCATGATTAAGTAGGGGGTATATTAACTACCATAGCAACAAGCGTTTTGGCGGGAAGGACCTACGCGTTTGCGCGTATCAATGCGCGTGCACCTCTGAGAGGACTTAATCACAGAGTTAATTACGAATCGGTATTCTGAGGGTGTAATTAAGTATGAAAGTTAATGGAAAACTTAATGATACCAAAGAGTGTCATTAACTACTCCGATATCACGCATTGCATCGTGTTTTCTCGGCCACAACGATGCTTACCGTCTTCGGTAACCGAGGAGCGGTTGAATCTTGTTATCATGGTATCCGTAGAATTCAGAGAAAAAAAGAAATATAGTCGATCTTCGAGGAATTTTGTCATTTTATGTGAGCAAAGAGGTTGAGATCTTCGCGTGCGTAGGTGAGGGGTTGTAATCAAATACCAGAGTGTGCGCACGGAGCTCTTGGGTTGTGATTACAGGGAGCGCGCATTGAGGGCATATTTGCGCGTGTAATCATCATTTTGGCTTCTAACAACTCGTCTGATTGGATGGAATAACAATTAGATGGGAGGGACCTAAGATAATTACAGGGGACTTAATCATACCTTAATTACGTCCTCAGAATACCGATTTTGCTCATGATTAAGGGCCTATTAACTTCACGACTTAATCACGAAGTTAATTACAGACTTAATTACGACCTCAGAATACCACCCCGGTTATTTCAATCTAATAGCATTCTGAAGGACATGGCAAGCTATTTCATCTACATGTAACGTTCCGTGCATTTCATGTCTTGGAATCAGTTTGCATGTAATAGTAGTTGCTCTGTTGCACACGCCTTGGGCAATATGTCTGAATGTCGTTTAGAAAAAACGTTCTTCTTCTTGCTTGTGGTCTGTCTGTCTGATCTGTCGTCTTGAGTCTTATGCAGTGAAGACTGCGTCCCTCAGCCAGGACCTGGCAGCAGGGGTGAGGCTACGGAGGGCAGTCCATCCTCCCGCCAGGCGATGGATGGTGCAGTCCTCTACCAGGTGATCTGCTGTCTGTTCCCCGCAGTCGCATCTGTCTGTCTCTGACAGTTTCCACTGGTGCAGGCATGCTTGGAAGCGCCCGACTCCAGTGCGGAGTCGATTAAGGCGACATACCAGTCCTTTCGTGGGAGGTCGTGGCCAGAGGGGTGAGATGTAAGTGGCAGCATGTTAGTGAGTCTGCCTGCAGGCTGTTGCTCCTTCCATTTGTTTTTGAGCCAGGCCTTCCGACTGAGGTTCCTGTTCTCTGAGGAGAGGGCTTGTGCAGTTCTGATAAAAGGCTTCCTGCTTTTGAGGCACTGTCTAGGGAGGGCAGCGTGCATCTTGGTGTGGAGGGGATGGTGTTCTTCTGTGTCAGCCTTCAGTGCTGCCTGTCTTGTAGCGGCTTCTCTTCTGAGGTGATGGGGTGGAATGCCTGCTAGCACAGGGAGCTGGTGGGTGGGGGTTGGTTTCAGGCAGCCTGTGATGGTGCGGAGGGCAGAGTTGAGTTGGGTGTCCACTCTCTTGGTATGGCAGCTACGCCCCCAGGCAGAGACACAGTATTCCGCTGGAGCGTGGACAAGGGCGAGGGCGGTGGAGCGGAGGGTGGTAAAATCGGCTCCCCAGTCATGGCCGCATAGTCTGCGTAGAAGGCACACTCTGGCAGATGCTTTCCCAGCTACATTCAGTGCATGGTGACGGAAGGTGAGTGAGCGGTCGAGTTTCACTCCGAGGTAAGTTGGAGTAGCACAGAATGGAAGATCGGTTCCTTGAAGTTTGACATGGAGTTGGCGGTCTGCTTCCTTGTTGTTCAGGTGGAACACAGAAGAGATGGTCTTTTGTGCATGAAGTTTTAGCCGCCATTGGTGGTAGTAGGTCTGCAGAGTCTGCATATCTTGGGTGAGGGTGTGTTCAGCTTCTTCAAAGGAGTTTGATGTGGAGAGAATAGCCAGGTCATCAGCGTAGGCGTATTTAGAGCTGCTGATGTGGGGGATATCTGCTGTGTACAGGTTGAAGAGTGCCGGTGCAAGAACCGAGCCTTGGGGGACGCCGTTCTTGAGGGTCCTTGTTCTGCTGGATGCGCCGTCAATGATTACTTTGAAGCAGCGGTCTGTAATGATGTTTGTGATGGCTTGGACCATCTGTCTGTCTTTTAGTGCTTGATGGAGCTTGAGGGTAAGTCCTCGATGCCAGACTGTGTCGTAGGCAGATGAGAGGTCAATGAATACAGCTCCACATTTCTTCCTGTCCTCGAAGGCAGCTTCGATTTGGTTGGTTGCTGCAAGCACTTGGTTTTCAGTGCTACGCCCTTTCCTGAAGCCTGCTTGTTCATCTGGTAGGAAATGCTCGAGGATAGGCTCTATCCTGTTTAGAATGAGTCGTTCGAACAGTTTCAGAAAACGAAAACAGAAAAAACGTTGATATTGATACATGTTCATCGAAATAACAAGAATCTTTATGTTGTTTTTAATTTGTCCTGACGTACGGGACTTAGTTGAATTCTATTACGAATCATCTTAACCTTAATGCTAATAAAACGTTTATATCGACAGCCAGGGGTCGAGAGGCGTTTTGTCGTTTGAATAATACATAATAATAGCAAGGCTATAATATTTCCGGAAAAATTTTGGTTCGTTTAATTTGTTTGTTTGTTTGTTGGTTTGTTTGTTTGTTGGGGGGTGAGCTTTTTTTAAAATCATTACTTTTTGCCCTGGGCCGAAGGATTTCGTTTTGTATAAGACACAAGTGCACGTATTATGTACATGGTCCTTAATGTATTATGAAGGAACAAGCGTTTCTCGAATAAAATCAACGGCTGGCCCTATATAGTCCTTGGACAAGTCTGTTGTCCTTCAATAACACATTAATACTTTGTAATATGGAGTATTGTGCTCTGAGTGTTAGCTTTTCAAGACTTATAAATCCATCTTTTCCTGACTGATCATCTGTTTTCATCTAAACAAGTAGGCTTTTTGAGTTATAATCATACTCATTGTCGACAATATCATAGAACAACGGTTACAAACTCGAATTTACATTAGGGACATTAGGTTCCATTTTGGATCTCATATCCCTGTATATGAGGGGTCCTCGATCCATGAGCGCACGGAATTTTGAGCGGAGTATGGTTAGTTGTGATTTATCTGTTTATTTTACTATATACATTGTGTACTTCGTTTATTATTTCCTATATCTCTACACGCATTTGAACCTTTTCAAATTCAAAGTTTAAATTTATTCAAAGTCTTCTAAATTGTACATATCACAAATTAGATCATTTTTCCATTTTCCAAAAATAAGGGGTATAATCGGTTTATTTATTCAATCGTAAAGCCCCCGTTCCACTATCACGATTTGGACCCCGATCTGTCCCGATCTAGCAGATCGGGAGAGAGCGGCAAAAGCGTACGGGGATCGGAGGCATCGTAGCAGCAGCGTGTGGAGGTCGGGGTTGGAGCGGGCATTTTTACAGATCGGGAAGAAATTTTGAACCGGTTCAAAATCTCTTCCCGATCTCCCCGATCAAAATTGACATATTTTTAATCGTTCGGCAAGCGGGGAGAGCGTAGTGACAGCATAAACGCAGCGGGGAGAGCGTAGTGACGGCGTAAACGCAGCGGGATGAGCGTAACAAGGTCTTTCTGAGCGTAGTAACATCGGCACAAGAACGGGAAGTAAATTCAGCTGTAATTTTCGAAGAAGAGGAGATGAAGGAAAAGAAGAGAAGAAAGCAGCGAAGCAGCTTCCCAAAAGGCGAAGAAAGAGAGACTGCACGTGATGCTGAAAGAGGAGGAAGAGGACATAGCAGAATTTTGAAGAATATGAAATCATTTACAACTGGAGGAAGACGGACTATAAAAGCAAGGACATCAAGAAAAATCCTTGGAAAAATCAGCACGTCTTTGTTTATACAATACATTGCTGCAAAAAAACCGTAAGTTGAGGAGCCTCTTCGAGGTCCACAGTATATTTCTTCGGTTCTGCATGCTAATAAGTTGACTGACTGCAGACCGACAGTCGAATCGGGGTACATTGGGGCACATCGGGCACTTTTCAGCTCTCTGAACGGGGTAACAGCGTGATAAGATCGTATAGATCGTTTATAGCGTAGATACAGCGTGCATCGATCGGATAACATCGGCAACATCGCATTGACAGCGTAGCTACATCGTTCTAAAGCGTACCGGCAGCGGCAGAGATCGTAATGTCTCATTCCCAATCATCGTAGTAAGAACGTAGCAAGCACTTGGTAGTCGTCACTGCAGCGTACTTAGAGCGTTCTAACATCGTACTGTGTCCAGATCGGCTCAGGTTTTACCCGATCCTTCCCGACCTGAGAAAATTGTGAAATCGTAGCGAGAACGGCATAGTGGAACGGGGGCTTTAGCAAGATTAGATGTACAATAATCTGATATAAGATTGGAAAGAGCTCTTCATGATGGAGTAAATAAACGGTGATCTGATTGAATTATGCATGGTAGAATGCATTGGTTTGATTGGAATGCAGATTACTTTCGTTTGATTAATATGTAGCTTTTGATAAAACTGAAGACGACAGCCTGAGGAAAAGATGAAACGTATAATAAAGCGTTGGTTTTTGTTTTGTTTTTGTTTTGTTTTTTGCGTACGTGCGAAGCGAAAAGGGAGACAGGGTAGCCACTATCCCTTCCATTACTCTGGCGTTGCATTACGATGCATGATAACAATGAAATGTTTGGGTATAAGTGGGATGTATGGCTACAGGGCAGGCTGTTTCATTTCATTTTTCATTGTAGTTCATCTCCACTACATTTTGGGACATTGTGGTACTTATAACTTATCGTTGATCAATTAACGAAACTATCCGAGTCAATGTTTGAAGAACATCCATGATTAAGTCTTTCAGATTTCAGATTTCAGATCTCATTTTTATTGTCCAATCAATACATGAAATTCTTTCTGTTGACATTCATACAGATACATCTACATATACATACATGCATACATACATACATACATACATACATAAAATACAGTTCTCAATATACAATATGTACAATCATATAGGCCTACTCATGATAGAGTAAACAAATATTACTGGTTTATAATTAATTTTATCGTAGTTCAACAACGGATCGAGAGCGGATCATAGGAGTAAAGGAAACGTGAAGTCCATGCTTTATTAATGACCTGTATACCGTTTTCCAGATCGCATTAGATTATAATACCAATGAATAGGGTAGGGCCTTTTTGACATTTTCTTGTATTTGCGAGACTTATTTTAAAATCACATCATTCAGCTGTCATTGCATTCATGTGTCAGATTTGTTGCGTTTCTAGTCATCTTGCCAGCATTATATCGTAAAATCTTCTTTTCTGCACCAACCGTGCCATTCAACTGGAAAACATTACACTGTCAATTACTGACTTGTATAAATAGCCGTATCTTAGAATTACCCTAACAACGTTGAAGGAATTCATCTTCCTAAGCAAGTACATCCTTTGCATAGCCTTTGCATAAAGGGACTGACATTGGTCTTTTTACGATAACTCTCGGTCATGTACCCAGGTTCTTAAGACTCTCGACTATCTCCTCTCCTTTGAGATTGCTTGGCTTTACTCGACCTTTATTTAACGGAAAATCTGCAATCATCTCTTTCATTTTGGCTGTATTTAAGGGATAGAAAATCATATCGCCAACATTCCTCAAACTCAAATAATTTACCGAACGATTGTTTACCATGCATAAGAGTATGACCTATTATAACATGACATCAAATTGTAATTACCTTTTATCAAACTTAGTATAATCCATGTAGGTCCTACCTGCTTATATCCCCTCCCTTCTTCCTCATACGTAATATAATT
Organism: Diadema setosum; assembly: GCF_964275005.1. NCBI lineage: Eukaryota > Metazoa > Echinodermata > Echinoidea > Diadematoida > Diadematidae > Diadema > Diadema setosum. Next base: position 12,111,657 of record NC_092701.1, read on the forward strand.
ATCCTGTAAAAGTGGAAGTTTCCGCGGTGTTGAAATTTTCGCGCATTTCGCGCAACCAGAAGCTAGCGCGAAAATAAAAGCACGCGAATATTTTTGCGTGCCATAATATGTTCCAGTAGCTGATGTCTTGATTCCACGGAATTAAAAACACGCAAAACTCTTCTTACCTGGCCAAGCGCGAAAAATTAGTCGCGCGAAAATATCCACTGTTACAATACTAGAAAGATATAGAGGGAGGGAAGAGTGTGTGTGAATGCGCGCACGTGTTCGTGCGTGTGTGTTGTGTGTCATTCATCCTATGAGAGTCCAATTTCCATGCGATGTTATGAACTTGCGCAAATTATTTCAACATTTTGTAGTGAATGAAGAAAGAAGAAATTCTGTCAAAAAGACATGAGAAAGTAAAACAGATATATTAGCTATGTTTTATTTGTTTGAGAAAACCATGATTAAAGTTGTGACTGAAGGTACCGTAGAATCTCAGTGAGTCATACCATCACAGAGCTAAACAAATTGATGGAGGAAATGATTAGTTCTGTCCCGAAATTACATGAGATTAAACCTTCGTCATCGGAACTATAATGATACCTTCAGTGTGATCTAATTTTACAGAGAGAACTAGGTTGCACTCTTAAGTTGCCTTAAGTGGTAGGAGCGATGCTTTTGGTCTCGAGAATTATTCGCGGCCTGATGGAGCGGATTCGTTAATGGAAGTATAGTTGCTGAAGGAAAAGGTCAAAGGATCATTTGCATCGTTATTACGGAGGGGCAACCAAAGACGTCGGTTTCCAATCGATCGACACGAATCGAACGCTGTGTCTCTGCAGGCAGAATGCGGAATACATAATTAGACGGTCGAACTTTGGGTCATTGTGTGATACGACGCGGTAACGAAAAATTCTGTATACAGTGTGATTTTCTGCTTTTTTCTGCACGTCAATTCCTTAAGGTCTTATCGTGTATATTGAGAAGTTCATATTTACTAAGTCAAATCAAACAATCATATGAAATAGCTACAATAATTTATCACGATCATACATACATTTTATAGAGCATATTTCTTACTTAAGTACACATGAAAGGAGGGTAAATTGGTGTTCTCTCTCATTATTCGTTCCACTGAAATACTTGCTCCGCTCGAAAGACGGGGATATAACATCAATGAAGATATTCGAGCAGAACGAATTAGGATCTATTGGATTATACGTTTCTCATGCTTGGCTATTGTAGAAATGAAGGCTCTACGCTCTGTTACAAATTCCATTTTCTTGCGGGTGTGCTTCGTTCCTTCTGAGCTGTCTTAAAGCATCTTTCAAACATCAGACAATTTTCTACTGCTGTTTGGAAAAAAGAAACATTACTAACATTGATCAATTATTAAAATGATAGTATCTCTCATGTTTCATATTCCGTCATGCAGAACTGTAATTGTCATTTCCTGCTGTTACCGTTTGTTTGAATACAATATATTATGACAACATGATTCCCTCTCAATGCTGCAAAGCAAACATCCAGGGCAATAAAAATCTTGAGATCCAGACACGCATAAACAAACTCGACTTTGCCCGAGTCTAAGAGGGATTGCTTGTTCTGGTTGGTATACATCTGAAGTTTTATGTTTGCAAGAGGCTATTCAGTTGGAACAAGCCTTTACGAACACAATGTAGATACAATCTACCTGCACGTAACCTCGCAATGCAAACGGAAGAAGACCTTCCAGTGACCGAAGCGGATGAATGACAATAAAATACTGGGGAGAAGCTGGAGGCTAGACCATCGTGTTACGCCATTGCATATTCGTACATCGAGGAATCAATATCTACACTGAGGAATTTAGGGTAAGTACAAAATTTACTGTCGTCTTCGTGTACTGTTTTACTAAATGCGAAACTCTCTGTTTCACACTCAGAATTGTTTATTCTTACAGATACTATTATCGTAACCTGAAGTTACAGTTATTGTGCCGGTGCAGTCCGGTTGAATGCACTTCTTTTATGTGAGCTCTGATCGTACTGGTATTTGCATGGTGGGAGGTTCTGTCATTGAGATGTGGATATGGGGTATGCACTACATAGGCCTACTCTCGCAACTGGTAGCGTGGTCGGAAAGCAACGATCACATGCGTGTATGGCGGGCAGTTTAAACCGTAATTTTAGGAACGCAGTTGAGAGGGGAAGGAGTTCTACTCGAGTTATGTAAAGAAGTGACCATTCACTCCGATGTGATAATAAGAATGATTCTAGCGTTAAGACAGATTCATTACTCCTGAAAATATATGATTATATTTTTTATCACATTATTAGACTATGTATGAGTGCGTCTGCAAACATAAACGGGAGAGATAAGCACATACTAAGATGTCTTATTCATATCTAAACATAATTTGTACGTATCCTAAACTATTATGTGTGTTATGCACATACAACAACGGAAAGAGAGTGATTATGAGGGATAGGGTATAACTGATTTACCATCGAGAGCAAGATAGCATATCTTGAGTCGAGATCAACAAACTGGTGTGCTCTTGACATTAGTAACTGGTTGCAAATAATCTTCTAAAGCTGGACATTCTATGCTAGAAAGCAAAGCGTACCCACTTTCCTGCCCGTTGCATTTTCTTTCATGGTCTCTCGAAACACAGAACTCTGGCGGACCATCAAAATGGCGGCAAACGAACCTGCGTTTATAAATCAGTCTCATGAGTACAAAGGCTTTATGTATCCCAATATCGTTCTGGACTCCAGCATCGACGCGATGCAGACGTTTGAAGTTCGTCCAGACGACGTGTGGATCTGCACCTATCCAAAATCAGGTACGCATCCATCGATCATTGTGATCTTTATCATAGGAATGACCATGATGCTGTTGATGATGATGACGATGATGAGGAAAATGATGATGTTGGTGAGAGTATGACGTCTTGGCTTGAAACGATACTAAGGATAATGATGATAAAAATATTCGTACTATCACCTTTTCTCAGTTTCGTTGTTATAGATTATAGAGTTCATAACTATTGATTCTTTTTTAATATTCTATGAAATGTTATTATTTTCATTAAGAAATTTTCATTAAGACTATGTAGGTACCATTCACGGACATACATGCATGAAACAACTTCATCCATTCGAGTTCTTACATCATGACCCTACTGCGTGCATTGATATGCTCCTTTATGAAGAGTCCCTTGTGATCATACCTGTTGAAGGATGGTCTCATTTTTACCTTAAAAATTAATGCAAATACAGTACTGTGGAGCTTAACATTTTTTTTTTTCAATCTATAACAGTACGTCGTTTCCTTAAAACTGCTAGAATTGTGCATGTAAGGGGTATGTTGCAAAACATTTAGGTTTGACTATTATACGCCAGATTTCTTTAAAACACGGTTTCACTTTCAGTTTCACTAAGTTTTATTTCTCCACTTGTATATAAAAGAAAATATGTATGACAAAATGAAACATGTTATTCACAAGTCGTGAAAATATAAATAATAGTTCACATTACAAATATACAATCATGTGAAATAACACTTTTTTATGGCAAATCTTTAAATATACAGGTGGGGGAGACCATTATAATAAGCAAATCACTTGACTTGGACAACCGCCTCTAAACAGTACGCCTTGTAACAATTAATTCTGGTTTTTTTTTTTCTTTAACTAAAGGACCAGAACACACACAGAGAACAAATAACGTAAATCTTTAAAGTATTTAAATGTCACTTGACTGAAAAGGACAACACAAGGTGGAATATAAAAGGACAAAAAAAATATATAACAAGGGACAAGAATAAGGGGGTACCGAATAGGAAGAGAAGAGAAGAAAAGTGATAGTATACAGCGTTCAGGATTTGGGAGCTAAATCTTTTTATGGTGTGAGGCAAAAAAAAAAAAAAAGTTGAGCAATAATGAAAACAAAACTGGTATAGCCGGGCGGATGTTTCTCTCAACTTCCTATTCGAAACCAATAACATTCTCTCTGATGCTCTTGTGACCAAAACGATGACCTTTAAACTATACAACACGTTACTACACAGTATTATCTTTTCCATTCAGAAGTCCAATAATCACAGACCAGCTATAGGGTACCATTTCATTAGAAGTCGATATGATAGCAACTCTTGCTGGAATGGCAATTGTCATGTTAATGACAAAAATTCATCTTCCTGATTGGCTATTACTATAAGGGAAGTTGCCATTCCAGCAAAAGTTGCATCTTTGATGAAATGGGGCCCTTGTGTCCATTTATTGATCATACATGTACACTATAAAGTGATAAACAAAAAAAAAAATTGATTGATGGACATTTTTTACACGTCTTCTACTTCTTCTTCCACTTTTAGTACATATTCCTCCAGGGTTTGAAGATTAATCACACTGCATAGAGTCAATCAAACTATAAGCACAGATAGGATCTCGGTGCATTATTGTCTACACTGAGGTTCAGTTAAAAATGCATCGGTATTGGACTAGCTGCTTGCTATGCACAGTAGAACCTCCCGTAATGCAAACTGGGAGACATCATAAAAAGTTGATATGATGGCAACCCTTGCTGGAATGACAATTGTCATGGTAACGACAAGAATCCAGCTTCCTGATTGGCTGTTGCTATGGGAAGTTGCCATTCCAGCAAGAGTTGTCATCCTAACATCTTTTATGAAATGCGACCCAGGTGATGAGAAGTCAGTTGGCTCCTCCTCGAGTGCATTCCATTCACTTCTCAGTATATTGTGGATCGGAAGAAGGAGGAAGCCAGAACCTGGGAACCTGGGCAGACTGGGGTCTGAAAATGACATGTATGGCCAATGGTGATTGAAGACAACGGTATAAGATGGTCGTCCCATTTGATATCAGTTGATTTTGATACTGATGAAATTTGATATCAAAGCGGATTCTGTCTATACAGCATTGCCAGACTGATTTCTTGACGCCAGATTTGAAAAGCCTCCCACTCAAGCACCCTTAGTATGACAATGTATGAAATGAAATGCAATGCAATGCAATGCAATGAAATGAAATGAAATGAAATGAAATGAAATGAAATGAAATGAAATGAAATGAAATGAAATGAAATAAGATAAGATAAAATAAAATGAAACAAAATTTACCAAACAAACATCGTCAACATAGTTAAAACAGTCAATAGTTAAAGTACAGTTTTGGCAAAAAAGAACCGGCAATAGCGTGCAGGCTAGTCGAGGCTATGCAGTCCTTTCAATGATATAAATTATAACGTATTTACAATATTCACATAAGCAATGTTATACATACGAAGGGGATCATTTATACATTATTTGATAAGAGATACTTTCGCAATAATTTCTGAAAAGCGTTTCGGGTGTTCATCTTTTTTAGATCCTGTGGAAATCCTCTCCAAATTATACTGCCCGTATAATTATGACATGGAGTGTTTACCAGTTTCAGATCTGATTTTGATATAATTATTTGATATAGTTGAAGTTGGTTGAAATTGCCAGTCACATACCTGGCACTGTTTCGTAATACCTGTTTATTGATATTATTATTACTTTTCTTTTACTTGTGTGTGTGTGTGTATGTGTGTGTGTGTGTGTGCTCTGTGTGTGTGTGAGGAGGATATTGGAAGTCATCTCATTGATTTTCCTGGTGCAGCTAATGAAGTTGCGCCGGAGAAGAGCACGGGTGAAATTTGTTTTCTCGCTTTTGACATCAACAATGTGTGTCACATATTCCTTTGGCGAGCATCCCTCATTTAATGCCCACAGTTTATTTGTGTCACATATTCCTTTGGCAAACATCCCTCATTTCATACCCACAGTTTATTTATGCAGTGACACATGAACTAGCATAAATAGATCTGGGCCCTGTTTTATGAAGAGTTAAAATCAATTATAAGGTTGATTTCAACTGTAAGTCTATGGCAGACTGTGTGGTAAGGAAATTTAAAATCGATTTTATCTTTTGATAAAACGGGGCCCAGATGTGAAAACGATTGTTATACAGTGTGATCATGCATGCAATATCAAACGTCCCTCTTTAGTGGTTACAGCATAATTAGGCCTATAATAGTAGTCCAGGGTCGACGACATACAGAAGTCATCACACACGACATTGTTTCCGGTTCCCGCGATACAAGGTTATAAACTATAGGCGGCAGCATCCCGTTCACAATGGTATATACGGAAGTTGTAGGCAAACATGTTTTCCTTATTAAGTTTTACAAGGAAATCTGTCTTATTGATTTGATACCCCATACAATACGCACATACATACACGCAAATAATCATGTGGTGTAAACGTACCACACGCGTATCCTTGCTTACAAATGCTGTGTGTAAAGTATTGTTCGTGTAATATTGTAATATTATGAATATTTAATTACATAACTTTATCGTTCGTCCAGGAACGCACTGGATGATGGAGATAGTTGGTCTCGTACTTTCAAGAGGCGTGCCAGAAAAGATCGACCGATCATTAAATACCAGTACTATAGAGATGATAAACACGGCACAGAAGTTCCCGAAAAACCGCGAGGAGGAACTAAAGAATCCCATGGATATGTCACCATTCATTGATGTGGTTGCCAAGGCAACGTCACCGAGAGTCATCATCACCCATCTCGCGCATCAACTGTTACCTCCAAAGCTAGAGGAGAGAGGAAAAGTATGCAAGAGTTGGAATCACCCTTCCCCAGTAATCTAATTATCACGATCACTAAAGTCAATACTGATTTTAATACGCAGCTCTGTCTATTGTATACGACATACATGACAAGGTTTACCAAGGCCTGTACAAAGTGGACATAAGTAACAAGACCATAAGTAAACTTCATGGTCATGGTAAGATATGTCTGTAATGTATAAGTACCGTTTCAGCAGACAAGCAGGGAAAGTTGATTAATGTTACCATCAGAAATTAATTAATGGACACTTCGGTCTTTTTTTTTTGGAGAGAGAGAGAGAGAGGGAGGAAAGGTATGCAGACAATTAACGTTAAATGATGATCTATAGATAAATTACGTAAAGTGAACTAAAACTATACAAACTTTGAAATGGTGCGTATGTTCAATTTCAAAAGCTCTTAATCATTGCTGACAAAATACAAAACGTTCCATTTGAGTGGTGTATCATTACTAGGCATCATTCGTCGAACAGAAATGACTGTTATTTTCATACAGAGTATTCAAAAAGTCTTCGAGTGTCACATGAAATGAAAAACAAACAAAAGAAGTCTTGTAAGTCTAGAGGCCCAAATGTTGTCTCCCTCTGAGATATAATTGAAAAAATGAAGGACCCTCTTTAAGCGCAATGCCTGTATAAAGCCTTGCTCTTCGGGAAAATTCATGTCAGATGAGTGCAAGTAAAAAGGAATTACTGTATATAAATACATTGTTCAACTGCACTGCAAAAACGTAGGTGTTAGATTTAACACCTTAGGTGTTAAATCTAACACCGATCAAGTGTCAATAGAGGACCACACCCACAGGTGTAGAAAGTATGTTGTGATGGTGTTGAAAAGTGTTCACCTGTCACTTCGTGGAGTTAATTTGACACTGTTCTACCTGGTGATATTTTTGACACTGCGCTGGTGTAGGCTAATTAAAAAAATGACACCGCATGGTGTTGATTTGATATTGCTGGTGTTAATTTCATTGTTATAACACCCGTCCAGTTTCAATAGGAGACCACACCAACTGGTGTTACTGTGGTGTAAATGTGTTTACACTTTTTTTTTTAAATCAAGTACTTTATCGGAAAATTCTTGATCGTCTTGTTGAAGTTCAAAATCAACAAGAAGAAAAGTAACTAAGAAACTATTCAAAACACAATTCTATATTTTGAAATTTCACCCTGCGGTGTTAACCTAACACCATAAAATTGAGCACCGGGAATCTAACACCGGCTCGGTGTTTCTTTTTTAACACCGGACTTTTTGCAGTGTGGACTATATAATGCGTCCTTCTCTGTAATCTCGGTGTTGTTGTGGGTTTTTTTTTTAAAGGTAATATACGTGGCTCGGAACCCCAAGGACTGTCTCAATTCTCTGTACAACATGATGATGGCAGAAGAAGACGTTGTTGGCATGATCGCATGGGAGACACTGTTGGAATCCTTCTTAAAAGACAGTGAGTCTGAAACAAAGTTATACTCGCCACTTGGAAAAGATCGCAAACACTGTACATAGATACGTGTATTTGAAGAAGGCAAGGCCATACCTTTTTCTTCGGAAAAAAAAGCAGCAACCACAAAATGTAGAGAACTTCATAACAGCATACTAGAGGCCTTGTAAGGGATCTGACAATGAACAGAGAACCTTGTTAAGATGATCACAAGGCCTTTGGATCTGAGCGTGCAACAGATAATGAAAATAATATCACCCGATTTTATCACAGAGTTAAAGCCTTCTTTGCAATAACAGTGATCTTAGAGGACAATGGCACGGCATCATTTCTAGCTGCTCATTTTTCTACCCTTTAGTCAAATAGGGAATTGTGGGTACACCATAGTCTTCTTCAAGTCTCCAGATTACAAGCCTCGATACGAGTCCACTATATTATACTGGTAGATCACAAAAAAAAAAAAAAAAATGTGAAAGATTGAAAACGACTTTTGACGTCTGTGCGAGACCAATCAGGACATGATGATTTGATGACCCTTTTCATCTTTAATATATGATTTCTTTGATAGAGACGACGTGTGGTCCGTGGCTTGATCACAACCTTGGCTTCTGGAAAATCAGGGACAAGGAAAACGTTCTCTTCCTCTTCTACGAGAACATGAAGAAGGTACAAAATAATTTCCATATCCCTATTGATCTACACATTGTCTACACAAAATTCGAAGGCAAAGATTAATTTGCTGGAATGTACGTTTTATCTTATTTTTCTAAAGATGACCTCAATGAATACCGCACGAGCAATCAGAAAAAAAAAAGATTGCAATGGCATTCAACACAAACAAGAACAGAATCATGCAGTCGTTTTGCACGTAGGCCTACATGCGGAACTTTAATTGTACAAATTTATTGTGAACTCAGAAAATGGTTGGCGTAATTGCATGTGCCTTTCAAAGCAAGGAGACGATATTAAATTTTGATAGACCAGTGTTACAAATTAATCTATATATAATTTTGTCTTAAGTTTTCCGTCCTCTGTATGTTGAAAAGGATCCGGTGACCAGTATACGACAGGTGGCCACCCACATCGGCGTTGATCTGACCGACGAGGAGCTCCAAAAGGTAGTCGAGCACAGCTCGTTCAAGGGAATGAAGAAAACGTACACGACCAAGACGATGGAGGAGAAAGGTACAAACAAGGACTTCTACGACGTGGTCAACGCCTTCTCGTTCATGAACAAAGGTATGCTATCTAGGATTGGGATTTAACGTTCTTTGGTCTGCTGCTACACTGTTTCGGGAAGCTACCATTCATTCATTCAAGCGTATGGCACAGTGTGTGCCTGGTTGATACCTTTTGCTGACTATTGCTAGTCACCTGGGGCGAACCGCCAGAGGTCGGCATCATTCGCCCGTATTCTTGTGAGGGTGGGTATGAGGACCACTTCACCAGGTTAGCACCCTGCTCTTTGCGATGAATGAATGAAGTAGGATCCAAAGAGATTTTCTTTGGTAGGATCTTTTACGTGCGTGTGTCGTAGCTAACACACACACGGGACCTCCATTTAATGTCCTATCCGACGGGCAGAGTGTTTTGCCTCTTACTAGAATAGAAGGAACGGAATGTTTCAACACAACATTGCTCGGTGAGACTCGGGACTCGAACTCGGTGCTATTGGATGTGAAGGTAGGTAGACGCGTTACCGACTCATTGACCGACATATCCCCGCCCTTGCCTCCAAAGTAGCTGGCGCACGCCACAACGCCCGGCCAGGGAAGCTACCGTAACTAGTCCATGGTGCCACGGTTTGGATAGGTCAGATCATGAATGGGAGGGCTCCCAGGAGGACCAAGTCTGTTGCACTCGAGCAGGATGTGGTCCATAGTTTGTTTTGGAGCACCACGCAGAACTATAGGCAGGCTGCCGGGGGACGACGGTTCAGAGCTTTCGGTGCATGCATGTGGCGCCAAAACGGCCAACTCCATGTGCGCAGGCGGGTTAAAAGTTACCCACTCTCTGCGGCGGACATCAGTTCGTGGTAGTTTGTTTGCTCTGGGATGTATTGTTAGCTGCGTATAATCAAGGAGGTTTAAGGGTTGGAGTTCCAACTGGCTGTAATTATTCAAACAGTTGTCAGATTTCTATTGATGTACAAAAGAATTTCACAGGTGCATTTGTGCCTTTGATGATCGATGTTCGAAGCCGCCGTCTTGCTGAGCAATCTGAAGATTCATTTTGAACGTTAACATAATATTGGCCATATTTTGCTTATTTATTCATTAAATGAAATGAAATTTATTGTAAATGTATTGTTAGCTGCGTATAATCAAGGAGGTTTAAGGGTTGGAGTTCCAACTGGCTGTAATTATTCAAACAGTTGTCAGATTTCTATTGATGTACAAAAGAATTTCACAGGTGCATTTGTGCCTTTGATGATCGATGTTCGAAGCCGCCGTCTTGCTGAGCAATCTGAAGATTCATTTTGAACGTTAACATAATATTGGCCATATTTTGCTTATTTATTCATTAAATGAAATGAAATTTCACTTAATGAGAAAGCATGTAAAACAAAATTCAATCCCGTGCAGAAATTTGTTTAAAAGTGTAAATCAGAGCTGTATCATGTGAAAATGTTTAAAATTGTACCATCTTGGAAAGCCGGTTTTATCACTTTTCCGCTTAATTCCGACAAATAAAACTGACATGGAATAATCTTCAAATATAATTCTTTATTGATAGATATATGAGATTAGTGCCCGGGTATGCCCAGTCGAGTAATTTTCATCTTTATTTCAGCATTTTTTTTTTTTTTTGCGCAATTTCTATTCGCACATCCTCGTGTCTGTACCATCTACCTTGTATAAGAAGGGATAGCGAAAAAAAATTACCATCACAAAGACATATCTTCCTTAGAAAGTGGCTGGTGATTTATGCAATGGGACACGAGTCAACGAGTAAACGAGTCATATTGTGGCTGCTCCATTAGAAAGTTGAAGTTAGTTTGCGAGGGATACTGTTTGCTGGCGACGGAAAGGTCAACGAGAGTTTAGGCTGCTGCTACTGTAGGGGCCTACTGGGATTTAATGTTGCTCTCTTGCGTCCAGTCACGTGTTCACTGTTTTCTGTTTGTTTGTTTGTTTGTTTGTTTGTTTGTTTGTTTGTTTGTTTGTTTGTTTTAGCAGTTTGTTATGTCGTGATCAGTAGAAATATTTGTTGGTATTTCCATGCACCTACTACACACATGGACATCGTGTTTTTAGCTCGTTTGTTGATTCAAACACCTGTTTCTCTGAAAAGCGTCACAATATGCCTAACATTTTCGGTGTCACAAGCCTGGAGTAAAAACAAGACGGCGCTTTGAGATATCTGAAAACTACATGCGCAGAAGATAATAACTCTCCTAAATCAAGAAACATGCATGCGCAGTTGTAGTAGGCCTATGCATTGGGAAATCATCGCTCAGTTAATTTCATTTGCGAAATGCACGTACTTTACCAGAGAAAGCAAGTATGACCCCGTTTACAGTGCGGGGCTGGGCCGAGCCGCGGCCGAGCCCTACCTCAATTGCGATGCCGAGCCCCGCAATTTTGTCCGTTAACACTGCCAGGCTCGGCCGCGCTTTTGATTCAAACCTTTCAATATTTTGTCGTTGTGGCGCTCTGCTTGTAAACAAACGCAATTTGGTATTGTCTGGTTTTCAGACCCTTTGCCAACTGAATTCCGTGGCGACGAAGTCGCCGTTCGGGCAAAGGCCTTTGCCGAAGGAAAAAAATCCTTTGCAGGACAAAACCACCTTAAACTATACTAGTTTTCGACGTTGAGGGGGTTAATATGCTGAATAGCGAAATAGTACAAGCAGAGGGTTTGGAAGCCAGACTAAAATTGGCCGCGCATTTGGCCTTTTGCGCGTTTACACTGAAGCGGGGCTGGGCCAAGCCGCGGCCGAGCCTCGCACTGTAAACGGGGTCTATTTCGGCAGGTTGGTTGTATGTAATCTAATTTTTCGCACATTGTTTCAGAGTAAACCTAGACCCCATTTACAGTGCGAGGCTCGGCCGCGGCTCGACCGCGGCCCAGCCCAGCCCCGCTTCAGTGTAAACGCGCAAAGGGCCAAATGCGAGGCCAAAATTGGCCTCGCATTTGGCGTCGCTCTGGAGGTGGTCTCGGCCGCGGCCGAGCCGCGGCTGAGCCCAGCCTTTTCTCAGTGTAAACGTAAACTGGGCCAAATGCGCGGCCAATTTTAGTCTGGCTTCCAAACCCTCTACCTGTACTATTTCGCTGTTCAGGATATTAACCCCCTAAACGTCGATATCTAATACAATAGCTGTAAAAAAAAAAAAAAAAAAAAAAAACCTTGAATAATACATTGTTTACTCATTATTCATCTAGCGATCCACGTCCCACAAGCTTTGTTTTTTAGTGGATCGCTATTTTCCATAACTGAAGTTATTTTCCGAACGCTCACGAAGTATACATGCATTGTTCCTCGTAATTATTGTACATAATATGTTGTATATAATTTATTTCGTATACTACATGAATCTTTTGTAAACGTTTGGACAATATCATTTCATGACATGTATACTTTGTATTATGTATTATGTTTTGATTTTCGTTGATTGGAAATAAACTATGATTGAATTGAATTGAATTGAATTGAATTGAAACTAGTATAGTTAAAGGTGGTTTTGTCTTGCAAAGGATTTTTTCCTTCGGCAAAGGCCTTTGCCCGAACGGCGACTTCGTCGCCACGGAATTCATTTGGCAAAGGGTCTGACAACCAAGACAATACCAAATTGCGTTTGTTTACAAGCAGAGCGCCACTACGACAACATATTGAAAGGTTTGAATCAAAAGCGCGGCCGAGCCCGGCAGTGTTAACGGACAAAATTGCGGGGCCCGGCCTCGCAATTGAGGCTGGGCTCGGCCGCGGCTCGGCCGCGGCTCGGCCCAGCCCCGCACTGTAAACGGGGTCATTGACAGTAATGGTAGACGACATGTATGTCTTCCCATTGAGCAACGTTACACGCGCGGCCACATGCGTCGGTTTGTGACACGAAATTTGTCATGATTTGAGGTTTGCTGCTCCCAATCATTGTCGATTTTCCAAAGGCAGTTAAGTCTGAAAAGGCACCTCAGCAAAATAAAACCGAAATGAGGGAAACGGTTCTTTTGCCAGTGACGATGAACAATTACACAATCGTCATTGTCAAAACATCTGAATGTACTCGTCAAGATGCACGCAATCAGGTGGCGGCAATGCAGGTTGGGTCACAGAAAAGACCTCCGTTCATAGTCCATGTGTGTGGTAGGTCCATGGTATTTCCGACTTGATAGAAAAATTCCAGTTGCCGTGACAGTGGCTCACGATGGACAATGAATTTATCGACTGAGTCTTCTATTCAGGAATGGTAAACAATGTGATTTCCCTGTATTGTATACATGTGATTATAGTTTCGACATGAAGGCGTTTCGTATGATGCATGCCCTTAAACTCGGGACAATGGAACCACCTCTCACCACCTCTCACCCTCTTTCTAGAGAGACTGGACCATTGTGCATCATTTCGAAAGTTTGATAAAGAAGTCCCTCTTGATATATTCATGTTAACACGGAAAAAAAAAGTGTTTAAGTGAAATTCCGACAAAAACAAATGTACAGATGATATGAATTTCAGTTTACGTTTAGATTTATTTTACTCGACAACTACTACAAGGTATATACTTACGCCATTATTGTCAGATGGTTACAGATAAGATCTTGTATTATCAACTGCGTTTCCAAGTGATTCCTTTGTAGTGTAGTTTGCAGTGTTGTTATTTTTTTTTATTCTCATGACAGGAGTTGCCGGTCAGTGGAAGAATCGCTTCACTGTGGCCCAGAATGAAATGTTCGACCAGTGGTTCAAGGAAAAGACTGCAGAAGTGGACATCACATACCAATTCGAATAATTTGGATCCTATGATAACATGATTGCTGTTTCTTCCGTCTTTAAAGGGGTATTCCAGACAATAAGCCAGTTCGTAATTAGCTCATGTACATATTGGTACAAATGACCTTTCTTTTTTCTCAGTTGGTTAGGCACTTCACTCGTTTTCAAAGCGGCATAATGCATAAGCTTGCCCGACGTAACAATTCATGGAATTCATGTTCAAACAAAGAATGAGCTTGCGTTCAGAGCAGGTGATCAGAATACTCCATCAGTTGACAATTTAGCAGGCATCCATTTCATTGTTTTGTATTGAATGCAGTAACAGCCTATTTCCTTTTATATTGCGAATTACCATTCTTGCTGTCAGGTGGATGTGCTGGCAAGCACCATTTAGATAAGGATTACATGAATAATCATGGCATCACAGATGCTTATCTCAGTGAATTTATAAACCAAAATGCCTGTTGGTACAAATGACCTTTTTCTGCTCATGCGCAAATGGAATTACGAACTGGTCTACTTAATTTCACGTCATGTAATACATAAATCGACAACTCCATGTATATATTTGTGGAATTTATTGTGGTCCTTGAGCAGAGAAACCAATACTTTGAAAAACCTTAAAGAAACTATACTGAACAATGATGATGACACAGGAGGCTCACATATTCCAGAAATGTAGCAATGTAATGCCATTACAATACAACTTGCTTGCAAGTTCACCTGTGTAGAACTGATACATGCCTTCTTCTTTGGGTCTGCTTCCTTGAGCCCCAACTCATGTACACGAATGAAGGCAATGAGTATAAAAGTAGTAATAAACACCTCAAAAACAAAGGATAGAGAAACTGTAATGTGATGCGATCATTGATTCAAATATGGCGCCTATAGCTTAGAGGCATGCCGAGATCTGTTCCGTGAGGCTGCCATGTCATCATCCTTGCTCATTGTAATTAGTTATAAATTTTGAAAACATTCTTATTCTTCATCCCAATCATTATAAATTCTAAAACTCTGTACTCGGTATAACTAATTTATACTTGTTCAAATGTAAAAGTCTGAAAATCGTCCGGAGGTCTCCTTTGTTTCTCCGGGCCTCTGTGTGTATGGGTGTGTGTGTGTGTGTGTGTGTGTGTGTGCGCGCGCGCTTTAGTGTTTCCATTGCTTTACTTTTCGTCTTTCGTTCTTTTAGTAGCCCACATTTCTACTATATGTATCTTGTCTTTACAGTGGGCCTCTCTTTTCCATTCCTGTAATAATGCAATGAATTTTGAATGAATAGTTTTATATCTGAATGTTTATGTAATTTTGTATGTCGTGTTGATTAAACTTGCCGCTTGAGATAGATTTATATTCTCGAGCCTTTCTAGACATGAGACGTATTGTAACTAGGAACAGAGAAAGAAAAGATAGTCACTTGTTTCAGCGATCAATTCAGATCATTACCTATTTACAAAAAAAAAAAAATGAGTGAGATTTGGGTTTTAAAAAAAAGTGACGTAGATTCGGACTTTTGCGCTGAGTTATCCACAGTTTTAAAGCTTTGCTTTTTAGTAGACTCCTCATTTTTTCCCTCAGAGCATGAATGATATAACATAATACATAATGAGTGGGAAACTATGTATACTATGCTTATGCTTTGTTAATACATCTAATGGTACGATCAACTCCTGTGCATTCAAGATCATTTGTAATTTTCGTTTGTTATGTTCTGTGGGAATAAACTTTTTAATAGAATTGGATTTAATTTAACTGAATTGGATTGAACTGAACTGAATTGAATTTAACTGTATTGATGGTGAGTGCCGACATGACTTCAAACAATATTTTGTTTGATTTCTACTCTAAAGCTACCACCATTAAGGATACCATTTTTTATGAAGGTTTATTTTCTTAATGTGCAATAGAGTTTACCGGAAAGAAAGCTAAATTGTGATCTCAATCCCAAGACCTTTTTTAAAACACAAATTCTATGAATAAAAAGACTGCCACGAAGAACGTACTTCGTGCAACAGACTAAAAGTTCATCTTGCAGTAACTGGGTATTCTTAAAGGATCTCGCGTGTCTTGAAGGTGTTTTCGTAAAGAAAAAATCTGGACCAGTAAAACTTTAGTCTGAAAAGAAAGAGAAAATTTTCTCATATTAAAAAAAAAAAAAAAATGTCCACTTTCCAACCATGGTATACCTGACTGACTATTATTTTGAATGTATTTAAGCTGGAATAACATTATATCTTTCATTTTTGTAGCAGGAAGACGACTTTACATGGTACACATACACACACACACACTATAGCTTCTGACCACACGAGCAAAGAGAATCAAGGATTATGGGACGAACACCGGACTAGGGCTTTCAATAGCTCAGTCGGTAGAGCACCAGTCTAGTAAACGGGAGGTCTCGGGTTCGAATCCCGATGAAAACCTATTTTCTTTGCTCAAAGTTTTCACTTTTTTTCATTTTGTTTCTGGTCAGTTTTCCCTTCCTTTGTTTAAATATATTATGTAATCATAACACGACCAATGGGAAATCGTGAGGTGATGTCACCATCGGCCCACTCATCCTCATCTACACATCTTTATCAACTGTTCAGCAGAAATCAGCAAAGCTTCACAATTTCATAACTTTCCTGATTTTTCCCCATTATTTTTGGTCAAATCTTCACAGTGCTTGTCATATTGTACTCGCACAATTTTCGCGAAGAAAACAATTATGTATACGGGGCCGAAATACTGGAACGATCTCCCCCCAGAACTCATAGATTGTTTATCACTATCATCCTTCAAATGCAAATTAAGACAGTACTTATTGAATAACTACATCAATTAAGCTCATTGAATTTTTTTTTCTATATTGTTCAGGACTATCCCGCTGTACTGTTCTGCATGGTTGTTGTCATGTTAAATCAGACTTGAACCTAGCTGTTTGCGCTCTCTATTTCTGCCACAGCGTTCTTCCTTCTCTAACTAAAGACATTGGGGGCGCGGTAACAGCTGGTATTCTCATTCTCACTGCACTGCAAATGGTTTTTTGGATGTTTTTTTTTTCTTGATTTGCAGGTGCATGTGTTCTCTTTTCAATACTTCCCCGTCTCTTCTGAAGACACGAAATGTATAAGTTTCTAAAAATGTCTAAACCGTACCATATTGTCATTATACATTGACTCATATTGTTCTTATTGTCAGAATGACAACGGCTCATCCGCTTGCAGCATGTAGCTTATCCGACCCCCAAACCTGCATTAGAGAAGAATTTGTTATATCCCTGTATATTTCATTTTTTTGTGTGTGTGTATTTTCTTTTTTTCCCTCTATGTTTCGGTCATTTGTTGTATCCATGCTCCTCATCTCAATCTGTAGCTCGATTTTAACTGGGACCTTACGCTCCACAAGCTTGCTTTTAAGTAGGTTCGTTCATATTTCTTTAGCATTCATTCTCAGATTCCAACATTCATCGATCGACCACTATGTTTTATATGTTTGCAATATTCTATGTATGTCTCCCAGCTGGATATTATGTAGGCCCTATTTCATTTTGAAATATTATGCCTCCTAGCTGGATATCATGTATTATTTAATTTTGTTATATTATTTTTTTTTTCATTGAGAAACATGAAAAATAAATTGAAATAGAAATTGAAATATTATACTTTCTCTTTTCAGATTAGCTTTTATCTGACTCGGACTACACTTCCATAGACAATGTGCAGTCTGAAAAGTACACTGCAAGTTGCTCTGAGATTATGTATACCTTGCAAACATTGCTCTTTTCATACATATCTGCGACAAACATTCCAATATGATGTATCTGATGAATATTAAAACATTGCAACGTTCCAAATCTCTCTGCAGTATTTCACGTGAAATAGATGTTACTTAATCATATTCTTTGATTACATGCTTTTCGAATGTTTATCCATGAGTCTGCATTTACAAATAGATTTCCTTCAGAGATTAGAAAAAAATACCAGTCTTGTCATCTCGGAATGCACCTTAATGATATTTTAAATAGAGGTTCTCAGCGAATATGACATATGTTTAATAAACAGATATAATTTACTTATATATATATATATATATATATATATATATATGCATACATATATGTAATTACATTATGAGGGCATAATATGCAGATGTTATATATATATATATATATATATATATATATATATATATATATATATATATATATATATATATATACATATATAAATCATATTCTTTTTTATTTCGTCTTCACTGAGTGTACACATCCCCTTGACAGAATTCTGTATAAAATATTCTGTGAGAGATTTATAAGACATAAGTGATTTGCATTACCCGGATTCGGGTTCAGCATCCTCGAAATAGGGTAAAACCAATAAAAATGGGAGTTTCAGCCTCTGGCACCCAGACTATCAGCTCTACAAACACAACGCAAACACAATGTCATGACTGCCCGTGCAGTATATCAGTGTGCACGGAATAAACATGCAACTGAATCAAAACGCGTGGGAAATTTGGAAGGCAGGCAACCGTGTCACGGCATGGATAAATCCGTGCACATTGAGGCATCGGTGTGCTCTGAAGAAAGGAGGGTAAGTACGATGTTTGTGGTCTTTGTGTGCTGCAAAATGTCTTGTTTATTCCAGCTCTTAAAATGATGCCGTTATCTCGCGTACTAAAATTTACTGTTATGTTTTCTTTGCCATTATTTCTCATGTGATTTCTGATCGTGCTGGTTCATGCATGAGATACGGCATGCACTAGTCAGTATGTCCGCGACGATTCCATAGGCAACTAGTAGTAAGCTAGGTCAGAAACTGACGGTTCATGCAAAAAGTCGGCTGTTAAGTATGAAACATTGAGGTGGTGTTGAATATCAGCTGCTCACTTGTGGTGTTCTATTAACATCTTCTTGTCACTTATTTGATTATATAACTGTTTTTGATAGGTAATTACAGGGGCGGATCCAGGGAGGACCGCAACCGGCGCACGCCCCCCCTTTATTTTTTGTTGAAACAAAAGAAATAAAAAAAAATGGGGGAGGGGTGCGTGCGCCCCCCCCCTTTAATTTTGTAAACACGCCCCCTCTTTACGGAATTCCTGGATCCGCCCCTGAATTAGTTCCTGTTCTTCTCTTGTTGATTTTGAACTTCAACGAGACTATCAATAAGTTTCCGACAAAGTGCTTATTTTATTATTATTATTATTTTTTTTTTTTTGGGGGGGGGGGGGACAACGTTGTGAACACATTTAGGCCTACACCACTATAACACCAGTTCGTGTGGTCCCCTATTCACACTGGGCGGGGGTTTTACCATTGGAATTAATACCAGCAGTGTCATGTCAGCATCATGTAGTGTTATTATTGAAATAACACCAGTAGCGCAGTGTCAAAAATATCACCAGCTATACAGTGTCACCACGAAGTGCCATCATGCAGGGGAACGCTTTTCAACACCATCACAACATACTTCTACACCTGTCGGTGTGGCCCATGTATTGACATTGATTTGTGTTTAGCACCGATCTTTTCCAGTGTAGAAACACATGCACTTGAAAGGGAAGGCAGTTCTGCTCGAGAGTGGTATAATGCACCGTTACTGCAAACTGCTCTGTGTGTTTAGTCAATATTGTATTGCTGTTTCCTTTTCAAGCCGGATCTCTTTATTCGTTCGCAGTCGAGTGTGAGATCTGGCTGTGATCAACGGCGTAAATCCGTACTGAGGAGTGGGGGGGATGGTCACCATCACCACGATTACAAGCCCATAACCGGACCGGCGCAGCCTTGGTTGTTTAGGGGGGGGGGGGGGAGGGGGGGGGGGAGAAGAAGCTTGGTGCCCCCCCCCCCCCCAACGCACACTTTACAGGGATCGGATGTCCCACTCTTTTGCATGAAATATAAAGTGAGAGGAAAGTGGCAGCAAAAATATGAAGACTTTTTGTTCTTGTTGTTGCTTTTTTTTTTGCTTGTCAGATGACTTGCGGCGGAAAATCAGACCTTAAAAGTATGAAGACATTTTTTGTTTTTGAAATATCTGTGAGAGAGAGAGCGGAGCGACCGGGTTAACGGGGGGAGGGTGTGTATGGGGGGGGGTGTCCCTCTCCCACACGAGGAAGATTTTGCATTTTCAGACCTGAAATTCAGCGATCTGGTGCACACTTTTGGTGAAATTTTTGTTTGTTTTTTTCTTTAAAAAACCAATAGAAAATGAAATATTCACAATATATTATTGAATGACTAAATCGTGGTATTTCAGCTCTTGCTCCGCCTGTGCGACATCACTGCGAAGGCCTACTAAATAGTGGGGCCTATCACCGGCGTAGACATGATTGGGGAGCGGTTATGAGATCGTGAGGGAGCGAAGCAAGCGAGGGGGGGGGGGGAGGGTATGGTAGGGGGGTTTCTCCCTCCCACGGTGAAATCTTTTTACATTGAAAATTTTGACATTTTACAGTCCAAAAACTGCCGTTTGTAGCTATATTCTTCGCTTTGGAAATTAAGGGGTGGGAGGCACACCGTGCGCAACTGCTGTCAATCACTGGCAGCAACATCAGGAGAATGGCATAGCGATTAAATGCGAGCGAGCGGAGCGAGCGAGCTTGAAAATTTTGACATAGGCCCTAATGCTTTTACATGCTAAAAACTGCCGTTTGTAGCTATACTTCTTCGCTTAATTGGAAATCAAGGGGGGCCGCACCGGGCGCAACTGTTGTCAATCACTGGCAGCAACATCAGGAGAATGGTATAGCGATTAAATGCGAGCGAGCGAAGCGAGTGAGCTTGAAAATTTTGACATTTTACAGTCCAAAAACTGCCCTTTGTGGCTGTATTTTTTTGCTTTGGAAATTAAGGGGGGCGCACCGGGTGTAACTGCTGGCAATTACTGGCAGCAACATCAGGAGAATGGCATAATGCGAGCGAGTGAAGCGAGCGAGCTTGAAAATTTTGACATTTTACAGTCCCAAAACTGCCGCTTTTGGCTGTATTTCTTCGCTTTGGAAATTAAGGGGGGCGCACCGGGCGCAACTACTGGCAGTTAATGGCAGCAACATCAGGGGAATGGCATAACGATTGAATACGAGCGAGCGAAGCGAGTGAGCTTGAAAATTTTGACATTTTACAGTCCCCATGCTGTCGTTTGTGGCTGTATTTTTTCGCTTTGGAAATCAAGGGGGGGGGGGGGGAACACACCGGGCGCAACTGCTGGCAATTACTGGCAGCATGCAACATCAGGAGAATGGCATAACGATTGAATGCGAGCGAGCGAAGCGAGTGAGCTTGAAAATTTTGATATTTTACAGTCCAAAAGACTGTCCTTTGTGGCTGTATTTTTTTCGCTTTGGAAATTAAGGGGGGCGCACCGGGCAAAAATTGCCGGCAGTTACTGGCAGCAACATCAGGAGAATGGCATAATGATTAAATGCGAGCGAGCGAAGCGAGTGAGCTTGAAAATTTTGACATTTCACAGTCCCCCAAACTGTCGTTTGTGGCTGTATTTTTTCGCTTTGGAAATTAAGGAGGCGCACCAGGCGAAAACTACTGGCAATTACTAGCAGCAACATCAGGAGAATGGCATAATGATTAAATGCGAGCGAGCGAAGCGAGCGAGCTTCAAAATTTTGACATTTTACAGTCCCCAAACTGCCGTTTGTAGCTATATTTTTCGCTTTGGAAATTAAGGGGGGCGCATCGGGCAAAAATTGCCGGCAGTTACTGGCAGCAACATCAGGAGAATGGCATAATGATTAAATGCGAGCGAGCGAAGCGAGTGAGCTTGAAAATTTTGACATTTCACAGTCCCCCAAACTGTCGTTTGTGGCTGTATTTTTTCGCTTTGGAAATTAAGGAGGCGCACCAGGCGAAAACTACTGGCAATTACTAGCAGCAACATCAGGAGAATGGCATAATGATTAAATGCGAGCGAGCGAAGCGAGCGAGCTTCAAAATTTTGACATTCTACAGTCCAAAAACTGCCGTTTGTAGCTATATTTTTCGCTTTGGAAATTAAGGGTGAGCTTGAAAATTTTGACATTTTACAGTCCCCATACTGTCGTTTGTGGCTGTATTTTTTCGCTTTGGAATTTAATCAAGGGGGGGGGGAACACACCGGGCGCAACTGCTGGCAATTACTGGCAGCATGCAACATCAGGAGAATGGCATAACGATTAAATGCGAGCGAGCGAAGCGAGTGAGCTTGAAAATTTTGATATTTTACAGTCCCAAAGACTGTCCTTTGTGGCTGTATTTTTTCGCTTTGGAAATTAAGGGGGGCGCACCGGGCAAAAATTGCCGGCAGTTACTGGCAGCAACATCAGGAGAATGGCATAATGATTAAATGCGAGCGAGCGAAGCGAGCGAGCTTGAAAATTTTGACATTTTACAGTCCCCCAAACTGTCGTTTGTGGCTGTATTTTTTCGCTTTGGAAATTAAGGAGGCGCACCAGGCGAAAACTACTGGCAATTACTAGCAGCAACATCAGGAGAATGGCATAATGATTAAATGCGAGCGAGCGAAGCGAGCGAGCTTGAAAATTTTGACATTTTACAGTCCCCCAAACTGTCGTTTGTAGCTATATTTTTCGCTTTGGAAATTAAGGAGGCGCACCAGGCGAAAACTACTGGCAATTACTAGCAGCAACATCAGGAGAATGGCATAATGATTAAATGCGAGCGAGCGAAGCGAGCGAGCTTCAAAATTTTGACATTCTACAGTCCAAAAACTGCCGTTTGTAGCTATATTTTTCGCTTTGGAAATTAAGGGGCCGGGGCGCACCGGGCGCAACTGCTGCCATTCACTGGCAGCAGCATCAGGAGAATGGCATAGCGATTAGATGCGAGCGAGCTTTAAAATTTTGACATTTTACACTCCAAACACTGCCGTTTGTAGCTATATTTTTCGCTTTTGTTTGTCCCACTTTTATGGGGGAACCATCCCCCTCCCCCATCGACGCCTCTGCATATGAGGGTGCTTTTGTTAAGTGAAAGATCTGCTGCACACTCTTTGATAAATTAGGGAAATATACGTCAATCTCAAAAGTGTACAAAGTCTATCGAAAGGGATCCTGTATAGCGGAGCTTTTGCATGTTTATGATTGCAATACAATTGTACAACGATCTGGTGCGTAGTTCTGGCGATATTTGGACAATTTTCCATTAAGAAAGTTCGAGATTTGTCCTCATCTCGGGAATTGCTTGGGGGATAAATGATTTGTCTGCCTAAACACTTCCGTAGGGGCGGGGCAAATGCCCTTTGCCCCCCCCCCCCCCCCCCCCGAGATAGATTCGACGCCCCTGATCTTCCCTGGGTATGCTCATAGATGTATCCTGACTGAGTCACCAGTCATTGTCGTTTCTCAGGAATGATTCAGGAAATGGAGGGAGTTCAATTATGGTGATATAGTTTTTGTTATTGTTTGTTTGTTTGTTTGTTTGTTTTCGTACATTATCTTGCAGATGGTCCCCAGTTACTCGCGTCATAGCATGTTTACATAATAAGGCCTATACTATTTGACGTTGTCAACGTCTGAGCCATACCTTACAGTGTATGTCGATGTTACTTTCTTCGCGAGCGAGCGAAGTGAGCGAGCGCTTGAGAAAATTATGTATACATTTTCCTACAAGATAGAATACTGTTCAGCTCTGTTACCTGTCTGAAGGCCGGCGTACAAACGTCATGCAATATGCCAAAATTGATACAATCACATTTCTGCTTCCTCCATTTTTTTGTTCAAAATTCAGGGGGGGATGATTGTACAGGCCATCCCCCCCTCCTCCATTTCAGGGGGGGATATATCCCCCCCATCCCCCCGGGATTTACGCCCATGGCTGTGATGGACTGAACGTTTCAATCCCGAATGATACTACAAAACTGAAATGATGCTGATCTGTTACTAGAGCGTCGCTATCAAAAATCCTGCAATATTGACACTCTAAGCAGGCAAAAGAACAAGGTCAGCTGAATTGGTATAGGAACCGGACACATAAGGCTTGAAGCGACAACACCATTTTAGTTGTTACAAAAGGATAAAGATTTACCAATATTCATAATAGCATTCTAAAATAGGTGATAGATGACACCGCCCATTGCAGAAAGTCTGGTACGCCTCGGTCACACCTTTGTGTATAGCATATCGCTGCGTATTGCTGTACTTTGCGGCATATACATATAATGGTATAATCTACAGCGTAGCCATTACAAAGGGACAAAGGTTGAGCCATAGCATTCTGAAGAGGGTGATATAGACCTCCCATTGCATATAGTCTGTTGCGAGAATGATTCTAGCATCATTAAGTCGTTACTCCCCAACAAAAATCATATATGATTATTTTGTGTGCATACGTTATATTTCTTTGAAAAAAAGACGGAACAATAGAGACAGAAGCACACGTACTTACAATCATACATTATCCTGAACGTCGATTAACTGTATACAACATGTCGTAGAGACTGAAAGTTGTACGATTATCTATGGCATTTGCTATTAAGAGCAAGATAGGATCTCTTCAATAAAGGTAACAAAAACAACGACAACAACAAAAACAAAACAAAAACTGGTGTCCTCTTGAGGTAAGAAAATGGTTGCAAATATTATCGTCTAAAGCTGAGCATAGCATGTTGGATGTACTTCAATGCCCGTTGCATCTCATTTCCTCATCTAAACTCATACAGGACTGACGGACCAACAAAATGGCGGCAAACGAACCTGCATATGTAAATCAGATCCACATGTACAAGGGCATTATGTATCCCAATGCCGTCTTGGACTCCAGTATCGACGCGATGCAGACGTTCGAAGTTCGTCCGAACGACGTGTGGGTCTGCACCTATCCTAAATCAGGTACACGTTCATCTATCACTCTGATCTTTATCATAACCTACAGTGTAGGAGTGATTTTGTGATGATGATGATGATGATGATGATGGTGATGTGTACTAAAGTGTAATCATGGTTTAGATGATACTTAGGATGTTGACTTTTTTCTCCCTTTTTTTCTTTACTCGGGGAACTTGCTAATTGTACAAGCTTCGCTTCTTATGCAAGTTCCCTCCATATTCGTTACTAAAGCTAGGTTCAACTCAGTGATTTCATGCAGATCAAATTATTTGTATATTACGAAGGTTCATATGTGCTTGTAGTTGCAGGTGTGTATGTACTATACTTTTGCTATACTATTGTTTGCATTTGCTTTATGACACTCCCACCTTCTTGTACAAATTGTTAATCCTACGTAGCAATAAATTTGTATTATTTGGATATGGAAATAAATGAAATGAAATGAAAGTGACGATAACAATATCATATTCTCCCATTCCTGTTGTCACACTATAAAAGATCGAGGTAATAACTTGTGTCTCTGTTTTGCTACAATATTGTGAAATGTTGTTTGTTTCATTAACTGTAAAGTACTATACTTCTCTATACCACACAGTTATAGGACCGCCATTCACATACAAATGCCTACATGCATGAAACGCACTTCCTCAATCTGCACTCTGACATTACAGGCCTATACTGCACCTACTAAAGTGATATGCTGCAATGTGAAGAATCGATTGTTACCAGACCTGTTTAAGGATGATGTAATTTTCCAGATACTGTCAGGATTGTGATGTTGTTGTTTTTTTATATTTCGCAAACAAAAGCATTTCGTGGTTTGCCCCAATTGTTCGCTTCAAAACAATTCACGTTTGACTACACCAGAAGTTCTATTTTTACGCAGTTGTGCTGTGAGGCTAAAAGGTCGAGACTTACAGGCATAATTTACCATTGGCAGATGAAACAGAAACCCAGCAATAGTGCTTCAAAATAGTTCTAAAATGTGAGTTAGGGATAGACAATGTAAAAGTTGAACCAGTATAATCAATGTTAAGTATCTTTAAATATACAACATGTGAACAATAACTATAATAACAAATGTTAATGTTTCTGGACTAAACTGTCTACAGTTATGGTTTAATGAGAAAAATAGTGTTATCTCCTTATGATTTAGGCTTTATTGCAAAAAAAAAAAAATATGGTAGGATGTTTTGTGATACAACTGACCTAGACATATGATTTAAAAGCGATATCTTGAACATTTTTTTTTTTTTATATATATCACTGCTCCCAAAGTTAAACAGGACCTTTAAAAAAAAGAAAACCAGTGGAGCCGAGCGGATATTTCCCTCAACGTCCGGCTCAAGGCTAACCTCTTCTCTGGTGCTCTTGTGACCAAACACCTTCCTTCAAAATACTCAGTATTAATACTATCTTATCCATTTAGATGTCATCAATATCTTCGTAAATTACATGTTCATGCGCATATTTTTTTTTTATAAACTCAAAGCCTATACACACTTCTGCACAAAACAAATTTGACGGCATGATTTATAGAGTATAAAGTAGATATACCTCATGAATCCTCTTAGTAGGGCAGATATTATGTAACAAAATTTGGCCGAGATGCTCACATCCGACGGAAAGTATGAAATTTTGCGTATAGGGGTATTATGGGGTGCTGATTTCAAATATTGCCGGATCCAAGAGATCTGACCACGGGGTCGGCCGCCATTTTGAATTCCAATATGGCCGCCATCACAAAACAAATTTAAAGATCCCTATCTTCAGTTCTGAATGACCTGTGGCACCAGAATTTGGCACACATGAGCGTTTTGACATATTGAATTTGATGACAGATTGATTTGAAGTGTCTGACAAACATCGAATGGCCGCCATTTTGAATTCCAATATGGCCGCCTCGACGAAATATTCAAAATCCCTATCTCGATTTCTAAGTGGTGAGTGACGCTGAAATTAGGTGTAAACAAGTATTTAAACATACTGAGTTAAAATATTAACTAATGTGATGTGTCTGACAAACGCAATGCCTGCTATTTTGAATTCCAATGTGGCTACGAAGACAAACATCACGACTAATATTCACGGGCATGTCAAAAAGTGCAGCAAAAAGGAAGCATAATGCGCCTTTCACTGACGTCACAATGTAAATACAGCAGTGCGCACTCAATCAGTTACAAACGCGCGCTCAATCAGGTAGCCTAATTTACAAACCCGAGATAGAGATTTTCAACACTCCAACATGACAACTTTGTATAAAAATTCATATTCACTGCCGTGCAGCTTGTCAGACATATAAAATAAATCTGTTTATTGCAGTCATCATATCACCATGCTTTTATGCATGAAATGCCAATGGCTTATGCCATTCAGAACTGAAGATAGGGATCATTGACGGCGGCCATATTGGAATTCAAAATGGCGGCCGACCCCGTGGCCAGATCTCTTGGATCCTGCAATTTTTGAAATCAGTGCCCCAAAATACCCCTATATGCAAAATTTCATACTTTCCGCCGGATGTGAGCATCTTTTTCACATAATAAATAATCTGCCCCACTATCTCATATGATTGGTTAAAAGGTGAGTCATGAAAATAACTGTGCCCCATTGTTGATCAAAATGACGTCATGATTTACTGTGCCCGGGGCACAGTTGATCGACTGTGCCCTGTAAATACGTTTGGAGACAGACGGTCGCAACCCCGTGCACATAGATCACTATGTACGCACCAATGATACGACCGCCGCGCTGTCAATCAGCGTTGATTACGAATGCTACGGTATCTACTAGTACACCATGTATATTTCGGAATCTATATTTTCGGTATATAAAACAAATAATGACAGCTTGATATTCGGGGCACAGTTAAAATTATGTAGCCCCTCGGTGATGTGAAAACCATAACTATGCTCTCAGCTTCGCTTCGGGCATAGCTATGGTTTTCACATCACCTTGGGCCCATAATTCTAACTGTGCCACTCATAGCAGTCATTATTAATTTTGTATATTATGACTTGAGTGAATTTGACACGTGTCGCATTCCCTCGACGAACTTTCCTTCATGTCATAACCCTACATAAGTGTAATATTTCAGTGATGCAGTGAGCGTAGACTGGATATAAAAGAAGTTGGTATAATCATGATTAGAATATCCTCGAATTTACAACATAATTATTTTCGTAGTCCAAGGTCGACATACAGAAGTCATCACACACGACATTGTTTCCGGTCACCGCAATACGAGGCTATAAACTATAGGCAGCAGCATCTCATTAATAACATTGGTATGGTATGCGGAAGTTCACGAACATGTTTTTCTTTCAGTTCTTGCAAGAAAGTCTGTCTTCTTGATTTAATACCTTACAGACACCCACTCACACACACACACACACACACACACACAAACAAACAAACAAACACATACATGTATGGATGCGAATATTGTGCATGTACATAATTATGTTGAAGATATGTAATTATATAACTTTATTATTTTTCTAGGAACCCACTGGATGATGGAGATTGTTGGTCTCGTACTTTCAAGAGGCGTGCCAGAAAAGATCGACCGATTAACACATACCAGTACTATAGAGATGATAAACACGGCACAGAAGTTCCCCAAAAACCGCGAGGAAGAACTGAAGAATCCCGTGGATATGTCACCGTTCGCTGACGTGATTGCCAAGGCAACGTCACCAAGAGTCATCTCCTCCCATCTTGCTCACCAACTGTTGCCTCCAAAGCTGGAGGAGAGAGCAACAGTAAGCAAGAGTTGATATCGATCACACCCTATACTTCTCATGATGGAGGTCAACACTTCTTATACAGCTCAGCGTTTTTACGCTAGATACAAAAAAAAAAAAAGTTTTTTTTTTTTTAAGACTTGTACCAATATGAGGATGATAGTTGATTTCATATCGAATATTAAAAAGCCCTTGAATATTGCAGGTGATTAAAAACAAACAAACAAAGTCATGTACGTGTACCAATGTCACCATACCGTGAGAGGCAAAATAATTTGTAGGGCGCTCTTGGTGCACGTATAATGCATTTTCTAATAAAGATATAGGAAAGGAAAATGAATGTCATTGAAACGTTCTTGGGCAAGACCTTATTCATTCTGCTTTGCAATCCTCGTGTGACTGCTATGTTTCGCTTTGATTTTTTTTAAAGGTAATATACGTGGCTCGGAACCCTAAGGATTGTCTCAATTCTCTGTACAACATGCTCACTACAGGACCACAGACTGTTGACATGCCTTGGGAGGTGCTACTGCATTCCTTCTTAGAGGACAGTGAGTCGGAAGCGGTTTCGTTGTCACTGAGCAAAGATTATAAAAACCAAATAGACATGTGTTGGTTTGTTGTAAAATGTTTGTTTGTTTGTGTTTTTTTTTTTGTGCAAAAGTCAGAACAGAAAAGGCAGAACCTTGCTAATAATTATGATCACAACTCCCTTTTGATCTGAGCATGAACAGAATGATAATGACAATAATATAGCAATATTTGCATTGGGTGGCCTTCTAAGAAACAGTGTTGAACAAAAATTACAATGATCTCTTCTTTAGTGCACTGCCATTGCGATCCTTTTACAATGATCATCTTTGCATTTATACCCAAAATAGGTCAATGGGGGTAATGTGGGTAAAAATGTAATCTTCTCCACAGATGTTCACAGCGAGTGGGATTCGTCTTCGGTACCTCGTAATTACGTGCCCAGTGTCCATGCACTTATACTATCAAATCGTAATGGGGGTGCATTACGGGAAAACAACTTTAGATATAGGTGCGCCGTAACTAATCAATTTGATATTTGAAGGGGTCGGTGCAATATAGTGCTAACTCACACAATAGTCATTTTGAGATAATCGCTGTTGAATCTTTGGAAAGTCCATTGTACATTAATAAAACATGAATGGATGCATTTTTACCATCTTATTCGTTGAATTCAAATATGATATTTTCACGGAGGTAAGAGTGAAGGATAAGGATTATGAAAATGCATGTAACTCAATTTTGACAAAAGTGTGGCATAGCACTATATTGCACCGACCCCTTCATTTGATAGTTTGATTACTTCTTTCCCTACAATTTCTTTGGCAGATGCGGCGTATGGACCTTGGCTAGATCACAACCTCCGGTTCTGGAACATCAGGGACAAAGAAAATGTTCTCTTCGTTTTCTACGAGGACATGAAGAAGGTTCATCCATCACTGACCGTGAACGTCCTAGCGGAATATCAATAGATAAAACTATTAAATATGGGTTTTGATTAGCTGAGAAGATCTGGTCACTGCCTGTTACTATGGTGATTGCCAGAGTCTGGAAACTTTTCAGGGATGACAACTTTCATGACACAGTGCCCTGCACTCATGAAAGGAACAAAGTCTTGATATTTTTTTCTGCTCTACATGTGTATACAAATATTCTTAGGCAGCTACGCTTACTTTTTTTATCTGAATTTGGAATACATTTTTACTCTAAATTTTCTAAAACTTATCTAATTGAAAGGCGCTCAAGCAAATAGAAACAAGGTTTCAATTTCATTCTACACAAACGAAAATAAAATCATGCAGTCGTTTCACACGTGTGTGTGCATGGAACTTTAATCGTAGCAATTTGAGATTATGAAATTCGGAGAATGGATGATGGAATTGCGTGAGTCTTTCAAAGCAAGGAGACAAAATAGACCAGTGTTACAACTTAGTTTGTCCTTTATCCGTCCTCTTTATGTTGACAAGGATCCGGTGACCAGTATACGACAGGTGGCCACCCACATCGGCGTTGATCTGACCGACGAGGAGCTCCAGAAGGTGGTCGAGCACAGCTCGTTCAAGGGAATGAAGAAAACGTACACGACCAAGACGACGGAGGAGAAAGATACCAACAAGGACTTCTACAAGGTGGTCAACGCCTTCTCGTTCATGAACAAAGGTATGTTGTCTTCGTGTTGCTCTTATGTGCTCTGTTCACGGGTAATTTTTTTTTTTTTTTTGCTCTATCGTAGTTTGATGCGTCATGGATGGCGGGAATATCTGGCGGTATTTCGGATTTTGCTGAGATTTTCCAGACGTTGTTGCGATGGTGCATTTCTGTTCATTATAGAGAGTACGATGGACAATTTGCGAATTAATCTTCTCTACAGTCATTCTTATTAACATTGTGTTTCCCGTTTATTAACAAACATGTGATGAGCTTAACATTAAGCTGTTTTGTTGATTGCCTTGAAAGTCGAGGAAATGGAACCACCTCTCACCCTGAAAAAAAAAAAGAATATATTTTTTTTTTCACATTAGACAAGCAGATTGCTTGAGATGCGCCTGTCTAAAGGAATTCGACCCGTTTCACAATTTTGGGATATTCAATTCAATTCAATTCAATTCATTTATTTTTCATTCTTCTTCTTTTTTCTTTTTCAACAAAAACATAACACAAGATAAATCAGGTTTTACATCATAAAGAAAGAACATTTGTCTTAATTAATAAATGGTATCAATAAACATAGGAGCGCATACTGGCAAAAAAATATATAATACAAAGTCATGCTTCAGTTGAAAAAAAAAGAAGAAAGAATAGAGAGGTCCACTAAAAAGCAAAGCTTGTAGATTGTGAACCACTCATAAAACCTTTAAATTACTTATTTACAAACACTTGTGACGAATATAATATACGACAGGACGGGACAAAACAGAAGAAACGCAACAACATGACACAACTTGCCAGAATAGATGAAAAGTATGGAAGGAAAGAAAGAAGAAAAGAGAGAATGAGAGAATACCTACACGCTGAATAAGGGAAATGGAGCAGAGGATGGTAGAGAATGTGCTTCATAGAGTTGGTGCTGCATGCAGCTGAGCAAGGATTGTAATGGCTACTTCTTTACGTAATAATAAATTCAGTGTTTGAATGATTGGTGGGTGGATGATGAACTCTGAGGTTAACAAAAGCTATAGCTGTTAATGAAAAAAAAACATGTCAGGGAGGATTTAATAAAAAAAGTTTCAACTTGCGCTTAAAAGAATACAAAGATGGGGAATTTTTTATTTCACAGCTCAGTGAGTTCCAAAATCTAGGACCAGTGTATAGAAATGTATTCTGAGCCAATAAAGTTCTCAGGAGGGGTAAATGAAACTCATTAGATTGTCTAGTGGGATAATCATGAAAAGACTGGTTCCGTGGGAACATTGAATTAAAAATACTGGGAAGTGCATTTACATTGTAATTAAACATAAACTGACCAAGTTGAAAAAAATACAAATCTTTAATTTTCAAAATCTCATGTTTAATAAATAATGGCTCTGTATGGGAACGTGGCGGGACGCCACAAATAATACGAATAACCTTTTTTTGTAACAAAAGTAATTTATCTAGTAAGTTTTGATGGGCACTACCCCACGCTAGGAGTCCGTAATTAAGATAAGGTAAAATTAGAGAAAAATACAACGTCAACAAAGAGGACAATGGAATATGAAACTTGAGTCTATTGATAATACCAATATTGCGTGAAATTATTGTACTAATGTTAGTAATATGCGGCCTCCACGAAATTCGTAATAGATTAATGGGGGGGGGGGAATTAACGTTGAAATTCTAACTATGGTGTTTGTTAAGAATGATATAATTTGAGTGATAGTTTCAATTTATTTTGATTAACCACTAAAATGTTATTATGTCATTATTGTCATGTCATTATTTACTGTGTTTTAAAGTACTTCCTTTATCATACAGTTGGCAGTGTTCTTCTCATTGCAGGAGTTTCCGGTCAGTGGAAGAATCGCTTCACTGTGGCCCAGAATGAAATGTTCGACCAGTGGTTTAAGGAAAAGACTGCAGGACTGGACATCGCATACCAGTTCGAATGATTGGGATCTTTTTGTCACAACTTCAAGCCAATTTAATGATGAGAAGATATGTATATACCGTATGTCTGGGCTCGCCCATTTATACCTATTATGTTATATACATGCATGATGATAATCATTGTCATTGCAAATGAATGTTCTTGTATAATCTTACTTTTTCTTGAGCGCACACTACATTGTATAATTATGTTTATGCTCTATATGAGCAAACTTGAACATTTTTATTATTATGAATATAAATGTATAGCTGCGTATTATGTGTATTTTATGTATATGCAGGGTTTTACATTAGCGTTGAGCCAGGGCCACTAAACATTGATGTCGGGCCAGTAAATTTCGAAAACAGATATTCTATGGTGCAACTTAGATTCAGAATTGATTGTTACGTTCTTTCTTATTTCGACCATTACATTTTTTTTTTATTTTGCTTGCAAAATTCACGTTATTTAATTCGATAAATATTTTGTGGGAAGAAAGTCTTAATTTACTTGAAATGAATGAATTGAATGAAAACACTTCGATCTCAATTTTTAATTTGAAATTATTTTCATATTTCTCGGTGAAAATACATCAAATATAACAAGTTGAAATAATACTTGATGAAATATAGATCTGTGGAAATTCGTCCTGGTAACAGTTTGTCTAAAGTAGCCTTCGTGTGTCAATGTGCTTGAATTGTTTCTGTAAAAAGAGTGGACTCTGCTCTCCTGCTAACATCTGAAATATATCACGCTGTTTATTTTCTCCTGTAGACAATATACGTGTAGTTTTCTACCATTGCTCTTTATCCACGTTTTGTATTAACCACTGTTCATTGGAACAGACAACGTCTTATCATCTCTGCAGTACTACACGTGAAATAAATGTTATTTTGATAATCTAATTCGATCTTTTGATTTCTTGCTTTCCGAATATTTGCGCATGAATCGGCATATTACACACAGTAATATTATCATGATAACATGTCGTTAACATCATTACATGCGAAAACAAACAAAAAGGGGGGCAATTTAACACAGTTTGGCGTATGGAGAGTAAAAATTCGCATAAAACTAGTGAAATCTGAAAAAAAGCGGTTATATTCATTTGAATAAGAGACGAGTCCATGTGTGTGTGTATGTGTGTGTGTGTGTGTGTGTGCGTGTGTGCCGTTACTTGAACAAAATGATGTATTTCGCCTTTATTGAACCGCACATTATACCCCACCCCCCCCCCCCACCCACACACACGCACACACACACCCCGGTCTGAGGACCTGTCTACGCCGTTGCCTGACGTATTCCAAGGATGTTCTTACATACGACATAAACGAAACAATACAGCTGTATACATCATCCAAAGATCAGTTGTTAATCGTCCCGCACAAATCAATCTCTAACTATACTTATCTATATTGATTTTTAAGGTCCTTTACTCCAGTAGTCATGATGGAGCAAGTTCTCCCTGAATCTGAATCTGAATCTTTCAAAAGACTGCAAGACAACGATACGAACAAATAGAAACAAAAGTCAATATATTTTTCATATTTTCTGGGAAAATCAAAGAGCACTTGACTTAACATCTTTCAGAAAGCAGAGGAAACAATACACCCTAAACACGTGTCTGTAACGAGTCGAGGGAAAGTGCACTTTTCACACAAACTTAGGCCTACATTTTGTGGAATTCACTTAGTAATTTCTTATTCTTATTTTTTTTTTCGTTATCCGGAAGTGATGTCACAAACTGCAATAGTCTTCTCATTTCTGCAGTGTCGGAAATACAACTGTAAAAATCCTTGAATTTTAAGCGGATTGTCCGATTTTCGTCAGATTCACTGATGTGTCCTACTGATATTGTTGCATTCACGCAATCCACACATACATCATAATACGATCTACTGAACTTGTCTTATAATTAAGTAAAACGCTTTTTTACATAATCGCTGTATGCAAGCTAAAATGGAAAAGTCGTGAGGTTATGACGTCACAGCCCCATTTAATGGGCATACTCCTATAACCATCTCCTCTCCATAAAGTTAGATTTTAAAGAATTGTAACGTTATCATGTCACGTTTTCTTTTATTGCTGACACCTCCATACCATTATGTTTGTATGATCGGACTCTCACTCATTAAGTTTTGTTTAATATAGAATGAAAAGGAAATTGTCACATAAGTACAACTGATCATGCCCAACTGGGATAGTAGGACTTTGATTCACGAGACCAAATTTAATCTTGATAAAGCCGCACAGTGACCTTACTCTCACTATTCGAATTTCATACTTATCCTAAGAGCGTCACAAAATCTACACTAGGACTGACCTCATGGTCTCAGTTCAGAAAGAAACGAAATACAACCAAGTTCAGAGAATCTGTGAAACAAATCCGTCAGATTATACCATGGCACAAAACACGCGCCGAACGCACTGCGCTGAAAAATTATCTTATGCGCTATATTGAGTCACGTAATGTATTCAGTATATAGAACGTCTGTAAATATTCATTATGAAAATTAATATATATAAGACTCATAGACAAGACAGAATGCAGGGTAACGCATGATGAGAACGCACAAGTTGACTCAGCTCTATAGAAAGAGTAAACGGTGTGTATAGGTGTGTATAAAAAGCGTATCTAGATATGAATGGGTGGTACTCGATGTGATTTTTGTTTGAGAAGAAGATTACGATTGAATGGACCAATGTTCCCAACATTGAATAGTTCCCTAACAGAGGGGCGCCCCATGACATCCGGCAGGACGTCTGACCTTTGGAGCACACGGGCCTACAATCCATTGTATTTGCATCTGCAGGTGCATTGTAAATACTCCAAGTCCGCGTTCGTTGTTTGTGTGTAGAAACCAAGCGATCGTGACTGCTCACTGTACTTCGTCTGTGGAACTTCGACCGGAAGGTCTAACATCGAGCTGCCAAAGTGAAGAGAAATCCTATAGAACAGATTGTCTGTCGAGAGGGTCCAAATCACGTCCAACCCCTATAGTTTTACAATAGTAACAACAGTTGCAACGTGTTCTGATCTGCAATCAGCTTAAAAAGGTAGGCAGTTCACCTTGGGGAAGCAGTACCCTGTATCAAACAGATGTCAAAGACGGTGTACAACCACCAGCCTAATGCGTGCATCCCAACTGTTCACACATTTATTGCAACTTTCCTGTCTATACGTTTTCAGGAGAGGAGAAGATTTTTCAACTTTGTAATCATATTTTTGTGAACTCCTGCAAGCAGTGATGAAAGAGAGCTGAGTGAAATTACCCATTTCTGAAATGTTTTCAAACATCAATTGTTTTTTATGTCAGGGCGGGTGGCAGGGTTGACAGATATGGACTGGTACAGTAATTTCATCCCCTTTAACCTTTTGTGTGCTTTGGGTATCGAATGGCACTGGAAACCCTAGCATTATAGATACTGTCTAAAGTCCAAGCTGGCACAGAGAGGGTTAAGTAGCGTTGAAATGGGTCAGAGGTGGGCCAATTAACAGAAATCATTGATGGTAAAGCGCAGATCACCGTTGAAATTCCGGAACTTTTTTAAGGTACTTAAGGAAAATTTCGAGATAAGGACAGTTTCAACTGGATATTTAAATCCATTTAGTCAAAAAGTGTCCAACATTAATTTTGGTTAGAAGATTAAGAAACGAATTGAGATGATCATACTGGCAATGTTGTGCATGAGCAATACAGTGATGAAGGATGTCACAACTTTTCGGTATAGGGATCGTGAGAAATTTCCGCTCGAGTTGCCAGACTTTCCGCCTTGTAGAAAATCAAATTTCACCAATATCTCTGTGTTCTTGTATTTTCCTTTGTACAATGTACATTGTAATCTTGTAAGATCACGTTGTAGAAATAGATCGAAATTGAAATTGATAAACAAGTGGTGTCAGTTTTCCTCCACACTTTGTGGAGATTGGTGTATGTTGCGTTCATGCACGACTCTTTCAACAGGTATAGGCCTATATGTACATTGAGTTTGCGGGTTGATATATATCATAAAATCCACTCAATGGGGACTATTGATTTCTGTGATTTTGAATCAAATTGACTCCCGTGCAACTTGTGCTAACACATGACATCATGTAATGTTAGAATATCACGATACATAAATGCATGCCTTTTTTAATAAATGTGTGTGTGATTAAATCCCCTTTGTTACTGAATGCGAATTTTGTGTGTACTGTGGTATTCCACTGCTTTGATGCGCCTTGATGCATGTTTGAAGGTTTCTCAAACATGGCGGAAAATGAACCAGCTCACATCAATGGAATGCACGTGTACAAGGGGATCGTACTACCCAACGTCATTCTGGACTCCAGCGTAGACGCGTTGCCGAATTTTGAAGTTCGTCCGGACGACGTGTGGATTTGCACTTTCCCCAAGACAGGTACGGGCTATTTCTATAGATATAATTCTATTATCACACTTGTCTAGTGCGAATATATATATATATATATATATATATATATATATATATATATACATACATATATATGTATATATATATATATATAAATATATATATATATATATATATATATTACACACTCTTTGACTACAAGCCCACTACTACTTTTATGAAACAAAGACAAGCAACAAAATATGCCATAACCATAAAGACATGATTAGCTATGATAGCTATATCACATCATGATTCCATCAGAGGGAATCCATTCTTTAGCATGTCAAGCATACACATACCCACATGCAGACTGAGCACATTAATGGACATTTGTATACTCGTAGAAATTTACATGCGGCTGATATCACTGCTTAAATACAGAACAGGCTACCTTACACTTAGCACATGAAATGGTGGCACAGTTTTGTATAATTACTGTACACAAATTTCCCATACAAGCAATCTACCATCTTCCTCTGGTATAGGGACGCACTGGATGAATGAAATCGTTGGACTTATCCTTGCCCGTGGAGTGCCGGAGAAAATAGATCGAACGCTGTCTACCAGCACTGTGGCGATGATAAACGTGGCCCAAAAGATGCCCAAGACAAGGGCAGAAGAGCTCGAGAATCCTCCAAACATGGCGCCATTTTTGGATGTGGTTGCCAAGGCGAAATCTCCCCGCGTTATTCTGTCACACCTTCCGATCGAGATGCTGCCTACGAAACTTGAGGAAAAAGGAAAGGTCTGTATGTTTGTGTCCCCCCCCCCCCCCCGTTTGTGGATTAGGGCCTAACTTATACTCGTTCTGTCTCCAATACGTGTATATAACAATCATGTGCCAACATTCAATGTCAGTACGATATAATGTTTTGTTTGACCATGGAACATGTGATTATGCGACTGGTTTTCAGCGTTTGTTTCAAAATCAGTTCTGTAGTCGTCGGTCTCTAAAAGAAATGAATTGATCTTCACTTGATCTAAGAGCGCAATCACTTTGCATTGATGGAACAGACAATCGACACATAGGGCTGCAAAATTTTCTATACACAATGCTTACTTTCATGACATAAATTTCAACGAAAACAATCAGATAAAACAGTTTCAGATGTAACCTTTGAACTTTACCCTTTGTGTCAAAGGTTATCTACGTAGCCCGTAACCCGAAGGATATTCTCAATTCGATCTACAACATGATAGTGAAGGGGAAGAT
Source organism: Diadema setosum (assembly GCF_964275005.1). Classification (NCBI taxonomy): domain Eukaryota; kingdom Metazoa; phylum Echinodermata; class Echinoidea; order Diadematoida; family Diadematidae; genus Diadema; species Diadema setosum. The sequence continues at coordinate 12,149,980 of NC_092701.1, forward strand.
TGAGCCAGCTGGTGGTTTCTCATGGGAAATGCTCCTGGGATCCTTCATGGAAGACAGTGGGTACCTGGTGCATCTTTATCAGTTCTTGGTCGTTTATTGCCTCTTTTTATTCATAATGATCGTCGGTTCAGTGAAACACTGATTCACTTTCCGCTGCATACAGACAACGAAGAAAAGTAAAGCTTAAAGGGATGGTATAGTTTTGGTTGAGATATCCAAAAACAAAGTGGTCCTAATAAAAGGTGGGTCCCACCTTTTATCTTGACCACTTTGTTTCACTTTGTTTTTGGATATCTCGGGCATTTCAAAATCGATTTTTCACCAAATGAACTTTGAATTGCTCTTAAAATTATATGCTTTTTAGTATTTCATATAAGTGGTTTCTAACTATGTCATAAAAAGTTAAAACCTAAATCCCCATTTCAACCAGAACTATATCATCCCTTTAAAACAATGGTTATTATTGAGACTGAGCATATTATATGATATTCAGCGAAAAATTCATGTTTATCTAGATGTAGATTACAGTGGATAATGATGATAACGCATGTTATGGCTATTGTAATTATACATAAACTGCGAAAACTGAAATAGGTACACATCTTCAATTAAATTCAATTCAATTCAATCTGTAAATTCTTGCATTTGGAAAGCGTCAGACAAGATTGAGAGCATGTTGCTGCATTTCAAGTAATGGGAAGTGGAATCTTTTAAGCAACAATATCATAATTAATATGTTACAAAATTCCATGACAGTTGACTCATGTGTGCTAATAAAATGGCTAAGACATCTTAATAAACGTGAGGTGACGCCAAGAAAGAATAAAACAAAGTACTGGTAGATATGGATGAAGTTGGGACATAGAATAAAAAACTGTTTATCTCCCAAATGTTATGAGTAAAGCTTTCTCAGATATCAATAAGAACATTTTCCCCCAGAGAATTGATTGTTGCCTGCAATAGCCTGAAATTATATATATATATATATATATATATATATGTATATATATATATACATCTATAACAGTAAAAGGCGAAGTTGTTGTTGTTGTCGGGGCCTTATGTATTTCCTGTTTTATTCCGGCGTTGCTGGTTTGTCTATCTCCTCCCGAGCCGACGGCTCCGGGCCCCCGAGACCGGTGCCGTCGGCAGCGGGAGGGTCTCCTACGTGCCTTGGACCGGGTTTCGTCCGCGCTCCGCCTCCGTGTCGACGTCGAGGACGACAAAGAGAAATTAATTAGATAGATGCATAATGCATTTTTGTGCGTGACGTCAGAGCCGAGCGTTTTAATATTCACCGATCCTGCGCTGGACTCCTGCCTTTATCGATCGTCCATCTTTTAGAGTAGAGACAGTGGGGATACTAAAGTCAAAAAGATGATGGCGTGCAGCGAAATCTCTGTCATATTCCGGCGGACACGCACGCACGCACACAATGTACTCTCGGGTACGGTATGCCAGTGTGTGGCCTGCGCCTGTGTATGTATTGACGATGATTACACGAAACACTATCTGCGTGCGCGTGATATGGACACTCATAATGGTACAATACACGGCGCGGTCATTGTTAGTACAAGGGCATTTACGTACAGCGACGTTCGCCATTGGCGTGCCCAAATGAAAACAACGAATGCTGTTATTTTATTGTATTTTGCACAACTGCAGGATACTATGCAGCTCAGGTACGTCATTTAGTTTGCATTCAAGTCGGGTATCATTGCACTCGGACTGTTCAGGACGGCTAAATATCCACTTCAATTTTGTCCTTGCCGATCGTACCATTCCATATCAGAGTACACGCGCCTCTGTTCATTCGTTTACTGCATGGCTGCTGTAAACATGAATATTAATGAGACGAGCGGACGCGGGGGAAACCCTCGCTTTGATGACCGCCAATTTTTGAAGTTACAAGTGGACATCAAATGGGTGATTCTATAGTGCATCAAACCAAGTTTTGGTGATAAAAATAAAAAAGAGGGAGCAAATGACGACAAAAATATTCTTCTTTCTCCCATAACGTGGGAAAAGAAATATCAAAGAAAAAATACGAGGCCCTGAGACCCATGGATTCCCACGGATGCCTACTTATTAAAGCTATAATGACTATCATCTCCCCTCCCAAAATAATTTTATTAAATGATGATGTAATAATAGTATTCATAATAATAACAATACATCGTATGTTACAGTCTGAAGCAGATAAACGGGTGAGGATTATGTAATCATATTGTCGTGTGGGACTTTTTTTTTTTTAATGATGTGTTAAAAAATAAATATTATTCATGACATACGCCATTTTTTTTTAGCTTTTTCATGAAGAGAAAAGATGTGTACGTGCGTTGGGGCCAGAAAGGGCTCATGTATTTCTTTTTTCCAACGGGCGTCGAGACTGAGGGTAAATGGCATGGGGGAGGGGAGATATGCAGGGCAAAATGTCAATGGCACCCCCTTCCCCCGTGCTTCGACGGGAAGAATCTTTGGGCAAAGAAGACAACCCTCGAATTTCCACGGGTGCTGCTAAGTTGATCTGTGATAACAGCAAGCGAGGTTATTTTAAAGTCCCATTCCATGGACCGGCTCCTCAGCTCATGTGTTAGGAGGGGATGGCCATGGGTAGAAGAGGGTGCAAAAGAAGGAAGGAGAAAATAATAAAGTTCTTTCTTTCTGACTACTAAAAACGCGGCGAAAAATAATATGAATAAATACCCACGGATGCCTACTTATTAAACCTGTAATGACTATGGGATCTCCCCTCCCAAAATAATATTTATTAAATGATGATACAATAATAGTATTCATAAAATAATGATAATAATGATAATGTACAGTCTGAAGCAGATAAACGGGCGAGGATATGTAGACATATTGTCGTTGTGTGGGTTGTATTTTTTTTTATGACGTACATGGTAAAATGAATATTATTCATGACATACGCCACTTTTCAGCTTTTTCATGAAGAGAAAAGATGTGTGTGCGTTGGGGACAGATAGGGCTCATGTATTGTTTTGTTTTTTTCAACGGGCGTCGAGACTGAGGGCGAATGGCATGGGGAAGGGGGAGATATGCAGGGCAAAATGTCAATGGCACCCCCAGTGCTTCGACGGGAAGAATCTTTGGGCAAAGAAGACAATCCTCAAATTTCCACGGGTGCTGCTAAGTTGATCTGTGATAACAGCATGTGGGGTTATTCTAAAGTCCCATTCCATGGACCGGCTCCTCAGCTCAGGTGTTAGGAGGGGATGGCCATGGGTATATAGAAGAGGGTGCAAAAGAAGAAAGGAGAAAATAGTAAAATTCTTTCTTTTTGACAACTAAAAACGCGCGACGAATATAAATCAATTCAAAAAAATATGAGGCCCTCAGACCCGTGGATTTCCACGGGTGCTGCTAGTCTTATACAGTAAAAGGCGAAGTTGTTGTTGTTGTCGGGGCCTTATGTATTTCCTGTTTTATTCCGGCGTTGCTGGTTTGTCTATCTCCTCCCGAGCCGTCGGCTCCGGGCCCCCGAGACCGGTGCCGTCGGCAGCGGGAGGGTCTCTTACGTGCCTTCGACCGGGTTTCGTCCGCGCTCCGCCTCCGTGTCGACGTCGAGGACGAAAGAGAAAAATTAATTAGATAGATGCATAATGCATTTTTGTGCGTGACGTCAGATCCGAGCGTTTAAATATTCACCGATCCTGCGCTGGACTCCTGCTTTCTCGATCGTCCATCTTTTAGCTTGCAGAGACAGTGGGGATACTAAAGTCAAAAAGATGATGGCGTGCAGCGAAATCTCTGTCATATTCCGGCGGACACGCACGCACGCACACAATGTACTCTCGGGTACGGTATGCCAGTGTGTGGCCTGCGCCTGTGTATGTATTGACGATGGTTACACGAAACACTATCTGCGTGCGTGTGATATGGACACTCATCATGGCATAATACACGGCGCGGTCATTGTTAGTACAAGGGCATTTACGTACAGCGACGTTCGCCATTGGCGTGCCCAAATGAAAACAACGAATGCTGTTATTTTATTGTATTTTGCACAATTGCAGGATACTATGCAGCTCAGGTACGTCATTTAAGTTTACTCTCAAGTCGGGTATCATTGTACTCAGACTGTTCAGGACGGCTAAATTTTTAATATCCACTTAAATTTTGTCCTTGCCGATCGTACCCTTCCATATCAGAGTACACGCGCCGCTGTTCATTCGTTTACTGCATGGCTGCTGTAAACATGAATATTCATAAGACGTGCGGACGCGGGGGAAACCCTCGCTTTGCTGACCGCCAATTTTTGAAGTTACAAGTGGACATCAAATGTGTGGTTCTATGGTGCATCAAACCAAGTTTTGGTGATAAAAATAAAAAAAGAGGGAGGAAATGACGGCAAAAATATTCTTCTTTCTCCCATAACGTGGGAAAAGAAATATGAAAGAAAAAATACGAGGCCCTGAGACCCATGGATTCCCACAGGAGCCTACTTATTAAACCTAATGACTATGATCTCCCCCTCCCCAACAATGACGATTATAATGATGATATAATAACAATAATAATAATAATAATAATAATAATAATAATAATAAGAATAAGAATAGTTATAGTTATAATACTAATAATAACAATAATGATGATAACTATGATGATAATGTACAGTCTGAAGCAGAAGAAGAAGGGCATTAATGATTATGATAATAATGATAATAAAAATGTACAGTTTGAAGCAGATAAACGGGTGGTTCTATGATCCATCAAACCAAGGTTTGGTGATAAAAACAAAAAGAAGAGAGCAAACGAAGACGAAAATATTTTATTTCTCTCAGCACAATAGTAAAAACACTAGGGGTCTATATATGAAGTAGTCCTACTCAGCACAAGATTACGTATGTTAGTGCAGTGAAGCAGTTTTGGACAGTTTGCGCAGGACTGTCTTCAGAAATGCTTTTTATCAAGAGCAGAAAAATGGGGGAAACAGATTTTTACAATTCTTAACAAATTAACATTTCCGCCTCCCTTGGTTGATCATCCCTATATTATGACTCTACTCTCTCCTCTCCCCTAAATAATAATGATAATGTTAGTAATAATGATAATGATAATAACAATAACAATAATACACTGAAATAATGATGATAATACAATAGGCCAATGCAAATGAATGGGGAGGGGTGCTATGATCCATAACTTAAGAGCGGGCGGAAGAGACACAAAAAGGTACTGGTTTGTTTTGATGGTTAAAATGAAATAGCAATGCTAATGAAGCTTTTTGAAACGTCTGTCAGTCGTAGAGAAACCTTGACATGACGGGAAAAAAAAAATATTCACTATCCTTGACCGATAAACTTTTTTCCTTAATTCCCTTGATTCATCCCCATGTCAATAAATAATATAAAATAATAATAAGACCGAATGACTATGATCTCCCCTCCCACAAAATAACAATAACAATAACAATAATAATAATAATAATAATAATAATGCTATTCATTATGATAATAAAAACAATGAACAGTATCAATGAGATAAACGGGTGGTTCTAGATCCTTCAAACCAAGTTTTGATTATGAAAACAGAAATGAGGGAGCAAATGAAGACGAAATATTCTTTGCGTATTTCTTCTCTCATAACGTGGTTGAAGAAATATCAAAGGAAAATTACGAAGCCCTGAGACCCGTGGATTCCCACGGGTGCCTAATACTTATAAAACCTAATGACTATGATCCCCCTCCCCAAATAACAATAACAATTATAATAGCAATACAACAATAGGGGCCTAATGAGAATAATAACATGATAATAATAATATTGATGTATGGTCTGAAGCAGATAAACGAATGGTTCTATGATCTATCAAACCAAGTTTTGGTGATTAAAAACAAAAAGGAGGGAGCAATTGAAGACGATCAAAAATATTATATTTTTCTCTCATAACGTAGGAAAAGAAATAGGAATGAAAAAAAAAAATTATGCTCGGCCTTGAGACCAGCCATGGATTCCCTCGGGTGCCTGCATGGATGCAAGAGCAGGGGGTATAATTAATATCAAAGTCATAGTGTCAATAGTATCTCCCCATTCCGACGGGAAGAATCTGTGGGCAGAACTTCCGCAGAATCTCATAAGCGTTTTTGGTAATTTTTCCCTGAATGTTTGTTTTGGGGTTTTGTTTTGTTTGTTTTGTTTTGTTTTGTTTTTTGTTCTGCGGGGGTGGAAATGTGTGTGTGTGTGTGTGTGTGTGTGTGTGTGTGGTGGGGGTGGTGGTCATGGGTAGAAGAGATCGAGCACAAGTAACGAAAGAATGAGAATTTTTTTTTTTATTTCATCAATAAAAATGTACAAAATCGTATCTATGAGAAAAACAAATAAAACCCCTCAGACCCGTGGATTTCCACGGGTGCTGCTAGTATATATATATATATATATATATGTAATATATATATATGTATATATATATATATATATATATATATATATATATTATATATATATATATATATGTAAGTAGAGTGTGAACTGCAATATGGCTGAAAGTGCTCAACTATATAGGAGCCCATGTAGCACAATATATAGTAGGATGGAAGGCGTTGCTTTATTAGTGACTTAGCTGGACGAGTTGCTGACGAGGCTTCTGCCGAAACAGACTGTCCAGCTAAGTCACTGATAAAGCAACGCCTTCCATCCTACTATATATTGTAATATATATATATATATATATATATATAGACCCATATCACAGATGATACGGTTTACATCCTTTGAATATTTTCTGAATAACCCTTGTTCAGAATAAATCAAAATCAATGAGTTGATGAAACCAACACGTTCTTGTAATAGGTCACAAAATGTTATCGATGTTTTACCAAAAATGTGTTTTTTTTCTACATTTCTGTATACCACTTTGCTAATTTTTTTTTAAATTTCATTTATCTATTTGTTTGTCTTTCTTCTTCGACTTCCATGTAGAGTCAATGTTTGGGCCGTGGTTAGATCACAACCTGGGTTTCTGGAAACTCCGGGATAAAGATAACGTGCTCTTTCTCTTCTACGAGAATCTCAAAAAGGTATGATGATCTTGAAATCTCGGGGTCATCCCACAAGACCGACACCCACGAGCTGGACATTGAAAACAGGTCCATGAGTCATACAGCTCACGAGTCATACAGCCCATGAGTTCGACACTAGGCAAATAAAGTCCATGAGTTCGACACGAGGTAAAAACAGCCCACGAGTTCGACAGATACAACACGGCTCGTGGGCCTTGTTAGCTTAGTGTCGATCTCATGGGCTGTATGACTCGTGGGTGTCGGTCTCGTGACGTGCACCTGAAATCTCTGCCGTTGAAACATTGAAAGAGTCAGATGACTTTTAGTGGAGAAGCTCCTGGCAATTCCTTCTTTTACAGAAATGGCACAAATGTGCTGAGTTGACATCGCCCCCTGCCGTTACAACAGGCCTTGGGCAATTTTGAGGAAGGGTCATCATCATTGTTCCATTTTTCGGCGTTTATTCTATTGTTCGTTGTTTGTTGTTTGTTTGTGTGCTTGTTTTGCGCCCTGTTCAAAACGTAGGATATTTTATCTGATGCACGAGCTGAGACTCAGACCTCTATTTACGTTCTCTTCGAGAGACAGGTGTCTGTTGTCTATTACTAGTGGGATGACATAAAAGCACTCAACAGGGTTCAGGCATCACTCATTGGAACGTAGAACCTATCCGTTTGATAGCAAGGAAAAAGCGTTTCTGCCTGAGCCTACGTAGTCATACCTTCACACAGTACCTGTTGGAGAAGGGTCCCATGTGGGTGTGTGAATGGCATGGGGTGGGTGTGGCAAGCTCGTGCCATTAAACATGCAGGGGAAAGGTACAAGGTGTTACCAAAAAAAGAAAAAAAAAACATTTCCCACTTTTGATCCTTAATAGTTTTTTTTTTCAACTTTATTTCATTTTTCGAAAAGAACATAAACATTTCACTTTCATTGGTAACAGAGAATAAGGTTACATAATCAAAACAAAGTAAAATTGAAAAGAGAACATAATTGTGGAACCTTGGGGTAACAAATAATGTAATGAAAATTGACTGAAGTGATATAGACGATATAACATTACACAAAATATCGAAAAATGGAGGGACCCACTAAAAAGGCAATGCTTGTAGAATGTGGGCCCCTCAAGTACAGAATGTCAATAGAAAATGAACTGATGCAAAAAGGGGAAAAAAGATCGGGAATAAAGTCAGATTAAAAAAAAAGGTCTGGAAGCCCAATAAGAAGACAGAGTAACGGACAGACACACATTCACAGGCGAATGGACATTAAACGAGACTGAGACGACAAAACTTATGAAAGGGGACTTCAATACAAGACAGAACGAGACAGTTCGAAGACTATACCTCGGATAACACTGTTATTGATATAAGTAATAGCTGAATGGTGTACAGTTTAGTTGGAGGTGATTTGAATATGAGATCATGAATCAGTTTCGTTAAATTTATGACTGATTTTAAAGTTAAGTTCCAGATTTGGGGCAAATTTGAACCCTCTATACACAATTGAACTTTACACAAGAACCAATGGTGTGTATGTGAGTGTGTGCTTACAATGACCCTGAACAGTGGACATGAATACCACGAATACCACCTTTTCAGAGCTCTGCTGACTAGGCTTCTGGACTCTTGCTCCAAGGCATATTAATGCTATAATTCATGATGGATTGCCCTGGCCACTGGTATGCTAGTCTGAATTGATGGTAAAGGGTAAAACGCATGCACACTAAAAAAAAAACCAAAAAAAAAAACCAAAAAAAAAAACAAACAACAACAACAACAACAACACTTGCTTTCATGTGCTTGCATACACTACATTTTTGGATGAATAAAGACTAGCTATGACAGTAGAATGCTAAGAGATTTTTTTTTTCTGCCGAAATTGTACTCTCCTTTAAAGCATTGAAGAGAAGCAACAGATACAGAATGACGCACTAGTTGTAGCTTAAACAGAGGTTGCCATATATCAGAAGTAGCCCATTCTTGTACAAATATATACAGCAAAAGTATAACAGATAAGAGTTAGAGCTTCGTTTACGTACGTTTACGTACTGTTACCCGCACTGGAGTTCGTGCCAGCCTGTACTTTAACAAATCTCACACCTCTAATGGCATGACTGGCGGCTATATGTGGCCTCAACGTCATAATTTGTCTCGGGCAGTTGCGTGCCATAGAAAAAATTGTAAATATTGACTCCCCGTGACAAGTTAGTGTTTGCTTTCAAAACTCAAGTGCATCCTTCTCAATGAACTATATGGGTGCAGCATTCTGTCAAATCACACACACACACACACACACACACACACACACACACACATGCAGGCACGCACACAAAAGAGACATACGATTTAGCAAGAGTGTTTGATTATTCTTGCAAACAAGCTGAATATCCGAACACCCTGTCGATCTAGAATAACAATTAATTGTCCTTGGTTATTAATTCATCCCTTACTTTACTTTCCATGGCCAAAACGTCCATTAGATCATACATGTACTCACGTGCAGCATTACAAAGCATGTATTCTTTTTTTTTTCTTTTCTCCCTCAAACCTCCGAGGATAATTGTCTATGTTCCATACTCCTGTCTATTTGATTACCTTCTTGTCACGATATTACAGTTTTGCTTCCTGTCGTGTCGTGTTGTCAGGTCAGGTTTGTTTGTTTGTTTTTTTTTTCTACAAGTAGTCATGTTGCTGTCCTAGTCTTGTCTCGTGTTAATTAGTTTGGTTGCTGTTGTTTCGTGTGTAACTGTTTGTCTGTCTGTCTCTCGAGTGGACTGCAAAACCTTCTATGCCGCCTAAAGTTGATGTTTTCAATCAATCTTTGCACCAAATCTTTTTACCTAAGAGGGACCCACATTCTACAAGCTCTGTCTTTGTAGTGGGTCCCTCCGGCTTTTTTTTTTTCACGCAATGCATATTGACAATCATTAATTTAACTTTCGTTTCTTTATCAACCGTTGTAATGTATCCTTACTGTAAGTTTTTAATAATTGCTTTCTTTGTATTGATTTATATGCATCATTTTTGTCACTGAAGAAAGTGAGATCTATGTTTGTATATTGTTTCATTGTGACTTAAAAAAAAAAAAAAAAAACTTGAACTTGAAGGGCCGCAAACAAAACAAGACATGTCCAGCTTGACGGTGGTGGAAACGGTAAAGAGACAAGGTAGCAAACAGCATGTTTGTTCAACATGAGAGTGACTCCCTCACGGCAGTGAACAACTGTATTAAAAAATAAAAGAATATGCCTGGCCAACACAATTTGAATACAAAATAGATAAATTCAGCGCATTCATTTGCGTAATGGTACATGGATATTTCAGTAACACACGTGTTTTTTTTTCGTTGTTGTTGTTGTTGTTGTTGTTTTTTTTTTTTTTGGGGGGGGGTTACGCAGTATTTTCTATTTTTTCAACAAATGTCACACAATTCGAAATTTTTAGTACAGTCACTATTAGTGGTGCAGGCACAATGTGAAAATGCAAAGAGACAAGAGCAAAAAAAAAAAAAAAGAGAAGGAAATAGTAAGCAATGGTAAGGAAATTAATTGTAACATTTTTGAAGCTGAGATTTAAAGGTAAGGAATCGGCGGTGTTTCTGACTAGTTTCGTGCAACAGATTGTAATTCTCTGACCCGTTGACCTGAAAGTTATACAAAACACGGGATAAAAACAAGACCAGACGGAAAAGTTTCACGTACTTTATATACAAGCAATTAAAAATCCCGAGTTGGTAACTGTGCCCTTTCGTCGCAAGGGTAAGAAGAGATACAATCTTTGGTGTTGCAGACGTAGATGTAAGCGGTGCAAAGTCCAAAGTCCATGAACTCGAGACTGACTCTGCAGAAAATATAATCATTCAATCAGTACATTCATATGTACCTATACTAAAAGGTCTGTCAACCTTCAAGACTGCGAAAGCAAACTTTGAGAGCGTAAGATATGCACCTTGATGGTTCCCATTTTTTTTTTTTTTTATTTATATGTTTTATTTCGAAATCACATAAAATCACAATATTTACAAATAATCATCAATCAGCAAACACGAGAAAAAGAAAAAAAAAAGAAAAAGTGACAAGAGCAATTCAGAGATAAAATAAAAAGAGAACCACCATGATTCATCAATAAGTAGTAAGGTAAAGCTTCCTCAAAGACCCCCGTCTCATAACACACCCAGGGAGAATGGCTCCCCCAGTGGGGTCCCCAGGTCTGAAAGAGGACCATACCCTCTTATTCAACGACAAAAGTCACACCATATCCTACACAATCAAAATTTACTCATCTAATCATCCCTCAAAACTACACATTCTCAACTCATCTCGAGACATCTTTAGCATTGTAATTCAAACCACTACATAAAGCCTAAATCAGACCTGGAAATCCCTGACAGGAAAAGATTACATTACAGACTGTTTAAAAAAAAAAAAAAAAAAAAAAAAAAAAAATTAGAGCCTAAAAAATTCCAAAACCATTGAGCAATTAGTTCATGTCCAAGGCGCGCCAACAAAGTTGGAGAAAACAAAGGCCAGACAGAGGGCCGGCAAATTCACTAACTACAATGTAGTACTACACATGGTTGTACTTTGTATCAGCGACAGATCATGGAGATTCCAATGAGCAAAATACAATGACAAGTATTCAGCATACCAATACACAATATGAAATAAACTTAATCCAAGGGGTATGAAACAATTTTAAAGTAACATTTAAACATATCATAAATCAAATCTCCATTTTTTGAAATGTAAAGTAAGCTTATTTCTTTTCTTAGCTAAATAATACTCTGTTTCTTTTTGCTTCTTAATGAAACTCTTAAAAAAATCAACAGTTGGTATTTCATTCCTAAATTTACAAATATAAAGGTAATATTTTACAACTAATACAAGGTATGTTAAAAACTGATCTGATAATAAACCAAATAATTTTTCAAAATTGGAGAGCTTAAAATTATTAATGTGGATTTCTATTATGTTTACTACATATCTCCAAATTGGTATAACCTTCTCACAATCGCAAAACAAATGAACCATAGTCTCTTCCATTTTCCCACAAAATGTACAGTTTGGTGAGTCTTTCCTTTTAATTTTATACAAAAAAGCATTCAAAGCTATGGATTTGTGAAAAATTTTAAAATAAAAAGAGCGTAACCTAGTATCAATAGTGCAAGTAAAATTAATCTTGTGTACATTATCCCAAATGATATCATCAGGGACTGTTATTTGACTTTTCCAATATTCATATCTTTTCTCAGGGACATGTAGCACATTTAATATTTTGTAAGCATGTCTGGGTACTTTTTTCTGGGCATTCAAATCAATAACCAAAGAATCACAAATATCTAAATTATTCAATGCAGTATCGTCCAACCATCCATTAGGAATATTCCTTAATAAGAAATTGAATTTTCTTCTGTCTGTATGGGGAATATCAAAATCTAAAATCAATTCTTCAAATAATTTATGACCAGGGAGGGGTGGGTTCAACAAGTCGGAAATTCCCAAAACATTTTTTTCGTACCAAGTTTCATAATAGAAATACTTTTTTGATTTTGAACGAATCAATCTATTAAACCACAGCACTTGACAAGACCCAATCTCAGAAAATTTAGAATCATAGGATTCTAAAGTGGCATATTCTCTATAAATATACCAAGTACGTAATGACTCAGCCACTTGTGAGTTTTGCAAAGATCGCAAAATTGTTTCTGGGGCATATGCTTTCCAAAGAATCTTGGGGTCTCTATGAAATTTCTCTAGGGCCAATAATTCAATAGATTTCCAGACAGACTCATAATTTTCATCTAACAAACATTTAACCCATGTCATTTTTTGAGCAAGTGCAAAAGCCCATGGATCAATCATTTTAAGACCACATTGAATATAGTCATTATACAAACATTTTCTTTGAACTCTATCCCTACCACCATTCCAAATAAACTTAAAAAAGAGACTATTCAAATCATTAAAAAATTTTTGAGGGATTTTTATACTAAGCACAGAAAAAAGATAAATTAACTGTGGCAAAACAAGGGACTTTATTACGCATACTTTACCAATTAAAGAGAGATTCCTCATCCGCCAGCAGTTTATAGTCTGTGCCATTCTTTTTAACTTCTCTTTATAATTAAGATCAAATATCAAACCCAAATCCAAAGAAAAATTAACCCCCAAGGATTTAAAGTCAGAAGTTTTCCATGTGATTCCTTGATTTCTCAAAGGAAAATCTTTACATCCCCTCTTTGACCCAATCCAAAGTGCCTCTGTTTTGGTTAAATTAATCTTACATCCAGAATATCTACCAAACCTATCCAAAATATCAAACAATACACCAAAAGAATCTCTAGTTCCATCTATAAAACAAACAGAATCGTCAGCAAATAAAGAAATCTTCACTTCATGATTATTTATCTTTATCCCATTCAACTGCTCATTCTGTCTTATTAATAAGGCCATGACCTCAATAACAAACAAAAATAAATATGGAGATATGGGGCAGCCCTGAAAAATACCTCTTTGCATGGATATACGATTGGTTAAAAAACCATTGTTTAGAACGTAAGACTTCCGTTCAGAATATAATGTCTTTATCCACTCAATAAATGTATCTCCAAAATTAAACTGTTTTAATGTCTGAAAAAGGAAGTTATGATTAACACTATCAAATGCCTTTTCAATATCAAGTAATACTATAGCTCCAGGAACTTCATTAACCTGAGTATACTCAATAATATCAAAAATTAATCGAACATTATGACTTATATTTCTGCCTTTTAAAAAACCAGACTGATCTGAGTGAATGAGAGAGTGCATAAATATTTTAATACGTTCTGCGAGACATTTTGCTAATATTTTATAATCAACCGTCAATAGTGTAATAGGACGATAATTTTTTATCAACAATTGGTCCTTATCTTTTTTAGGAAGAAGAGTAATAACACCATTTCTCTGTGATACAGACATCATTCCATTTTGTAAAGAAAAATTATAAGAGTTCATCAACATGTCACTTATGTCAGGCCAAAATACTATGTAAAATTCAATAGGAAGTCCATCAAATCCAGGAGTTTTATTAATTTTCATCGATTTGATAACATCAAATATTTCTTGTTTAGATAAAGGTTTTTCCAAAATTTGTTTTTCATCATCAGTCAATTTTGGAATATTCAAATCATTGAACAAATCCTGACGTACATTTTCATCAGCCATATCTTGATGCTCAGGGTTGGAATACAGTTTATTATAAAAAGCATGTATTTCTTGCAAAATCTTGTCAGGGTCAGAAATCAAGTTTTCTTTTTCATCCTTCATTCTACTAATCGTTTTCTTTTGCCAAGATCTGTTTTCTAAATTACAAAAATACTTTGAATTTTTTTCTCCTTCTTCTAACCACCTTACCCGAGATCTTATAATCAAACCTTTAGTTTCAAAATCATAAATTTTATTTAAATTATCTTCTAATTTTTCTAAATCTAATAACGAATGTTTATTTTTTGAGACATCCTCACCTAACTGCGAGTTAATTTTATGAATTTCATTTATAAGACGTTCCTTTTCTTTATTCCTTTCTTTTTTTTCCTAGCAAAATACTCAATACTAGTTCCAGTTATAACACACTTCAGGGCATCCCATTGAGTATTAGGGTTACAATCAGACTCTTCATGAATTTGTTTGAATTCAATTATTTTTTCTTTAATCAATTTAATATAATCTGCATCATGGTGTAAATAATGACAATTAAGCTTCCAGTAACCTCTACCCCTCGAAGGAAGATTATCATTAAAATGAATTGAGACTACTGAATGGTCCGACTGAATTCCTGGAGAAATTTTAGATTTAATACAGTTTCCAATGAAATTGCTTGACACCAAAACATAGTCCAATCTAGATAACACCTGAGGTGTCTTTTGGTGCCTAGTATACTGTCTTAGTGTTGGGTGAAAATGTCTCCAAACATCAATCAAATTATATTCTTCAATAATATCAGAAAATATATTACTAACCCTAACATTGGAATGTTGCTGACGAGTACCCTGATAATCTAAATGGCTTACTACCGCATTAAAATCTCCACCTATAATTAAAACAGAATTATCAAATTTATCAATTTCTGCAAAAACTTCTAATAAAAAATCTGGGTCATCTTTGTTTGGGGCATAAATATTTACTAATGTCACAGGTATATCATTCAGAACAGCGTTTAAAATTAAGAATCTACCATTAATGTCATAAAATGCTGCATTTTCTTTAAAAACAACTGAGTTTCTTACTAGTATTGCTACACCCCGACTATTCGAAGAAAAACTTGCAAACCAACATTGTTCACCCCATTGGGATTTCCAAAACTTCTCATCATTTTTGGCAGAATGAGTTTCTTGTAGTAATATTATATCAGATTCAGTATTTCGCAAATAATGAAAAATCTTTCTTCTTTTTACAAAGTCTTGTAGACCCCTACAGTTGAAAGTACTTAATTTCACTACCATTGTTCTATAAACAAAAACACACAAAAGTACCACCCCGGATCACAGAAAAAACATAAAGTGCATTGGTTGGATGTCACAAATATACATAAAACTAACCAGATTGTAATAATCTGAAGTATACAATGAAAAGTTGAATAAAAACACATCTTGTCACAGAAAAAAAAACACACAATGAAAAATATGTAAAAAAGAGAAAAAAAAACCAAATACGGTATTATCAAGGCAAAAAACTGAAGAGAGCAAGAGCACAAGTAGTCAAGACTTCAAATCAAGCAAAACAGTCTTGACAAGTGCAAAATCATGTAACCAAATGAACAAGTTTGGCACGGAATAGAAAAAAACCAAATCAGCTGGAAAAATCAAAAGGTAAATACAGTATTGTCACATACATAGATCCAAAGTAATTACACTCCAGATTAAACCAAAAGAGCCTTACCATAAAAAAAAACAAAATTATAACCTTTTATAATTACTGAAATTACAATTCTACATGTGGTATATATTAAACTTGAACTACATGGAAGAAAAAAGGAGAAATCAAAGAAATGATACTAATACTAATACCCCAATCTCGACGAAGAATCGCCCTAGACATGACTTTAAAAATACATACTGTATAAGTAAATTAAAAAAAATAACTTTGGATTTATGAGAATGCAATCTACACATACATAAAAGGAAAAATTATTCCTCATAGTTAGTACATACATGTAACTATTAGACACTACTCCTGGAATTATCTGAAAAGTGAAAATGCAATTGCAATGACCACACGATATAGCAAATCAGTTCCCATCAATACAATTTTAACATGTACAGTGGTCTCCCATTATAATGAGCATTGGCACGAGGTCTCATCACAACAAGGTAATCACCGTAGACCCAAATTGCAATCCTCCATTGCACCGCATTATTTTGGAATGCTAACACAAGGTTTCACCACAACAAGCACACCTTCCTGGCCCAAAAGACCTCGCCATGAGAGTCCACTGTATCTTAAATAACTAAGCAGCGAATTAGACCCAAAAGTAGAAAAAAAAATATTTTGGAAAATATACTCGTGCCATGGCAACACAATAAAATACATACTAATGTACACTGTACAAGTATACAAATATGAAAAATAAAACGTACAACACTTATACAATACATGTATGTGGTTTTAAAACTTAACATCCATCTACTTTTCTACAAATACATGTCACATTGATCAAAAGATGAGAAAAACAATTAAAAACAAGTCAGAAAACTTTGGAACCAAAATTTGTAAACCAAAAAAAGTTCTGCCATCAATAAGGAGTCACTAACCTACACAAAGTGTTTGAAGTGTATATACATGTCTCAAATTCATAAAAGTCAGAGCTTATTCTTTATTTTGATCATGAGAGATCATGTCCTCACTAAACAAAGACAAGCTTTCCTTCTTTACTCCTGTAAGCTAGTTTTGCTGGGTACAAGAAGAAGGGCTTCCTTCCCGCGTCTTTCAACTGCTTTAGTTGGTCCATTTTTTCCTTTCGCATCTGTAGAATGCGTCGTGAAAAGTCCTCTGACACGTAGATCTTGCTTCCTCTGAAGGAGCCCTCGGCTTTAAGCTTGGATATGCACGCTTTTCTCACCCTCTCCTTGGTCGCATACGACGAGAAAGCGACGTGGATAATTCTTGGCTTCGTATTCCCTGTACCACTCAGCTCGCGTACTGTAGGGGTGCGGTGACACCGTTCGATAGCATACTCATCCACACCAACAAAATCGGTAAGGAACGACTTCACGGTTTCATAGCAGTTCTCCCTGGGAACTTCTGGGATACCATGCAATACCAGATTACTCCGTCTTGCACGATTTTCTAGGTCATCGATCTTCAACAGCATGTCATCCTTCTCCTTCTTCAACTTTTTCACTTCCTCTGTAACTGTATCCAGCTGGATACAGCAAGCACTGATTTTCTCCTCGTTGGCATTCGTTTTTAGCGCTATTTCTTCGAGCCTGTTTATTATCAACGAGTCTATACGCTCCTCCAGTTTGTAGAATTTGTCTAGGAAGGAAGCGAACCAGTCCGGCGGGGGCGAGCTAGCTGCGTCGCCCGGCCCAGCGGGCTGCGACACCATCGGAGTGTCGTCAACTACGTCAACGGCGCTCGCTTTCTTCGGCGGAGCAAATTTTCCCTTTTCAGGGGTATCAAGATGTCGCTTCACTGACATGATTGCAATCAAACTGTCCTACAAATGAATACTGACAATACTACTCACTGTATATAATCACCAAGACTTCTCTCCAGCAAATATTTGGTAAAATATAGCGAACTAAGTGAGAACCATGCTTTCAGAACAAAGGGTGAGAGCGCCCTCCTGGTTCCCATTTTCTCACTATATACATTCAGGCTTGAATAAATGAAACGGTATGTTGAAGTGAAAAAGATATATGTCACACAGTTGAGGTCGGAGATACGTACCCGATTCTATCAAACATCTGGTACAAAGCAGTAGCTCCAATATTATTAGGAGGCTACTGTCTCTAATATGAAGTGACGGGGAAAAGCCACGGCACATGGCACTCTTAAAGCATCTGGTTCGACTGCTGGAAATCACAAAGTTCCCACGGTCTGTGGTTAAAGTTTACACGGTATACAAAAACAGCGATTTACACAAAGGCTGGTAAATATAACAGTATGGTATGATCAACGCACGACATGACGACTAAGTTGTACCCATTCATACTTATGTTGTTCGTTTTGCTTGTTTGTTTGTTTGTTTGTTTGTTTGTTTGTTTGTTTGTTTGTTCATTTCCATCTGAGGAAATGGCTGGATAGCCCATATTCAGCTACGCTAAGCTGGTCTTCCATGGGGTCCAGTTGGATGTGAGGTGGGACCACTTCACCGGGTTAAACACCCTGCTCTTTGCGATGAATGAATGAAGCGGGATCATTTACATGTATGAGTTGTGACTCTCTCATACACGGGACCTCCATTTTATGTCTTATCCGAGGGACAGAGTGTTTTGGCTCTTGCTAGAGGGGACGGTATGATTACACACAACATTGCTCAGTCCAGACTCGGGACCGAACCCGGGTCCTTAGGATTCAATTCAATTCAAACTTTATTTTCACT
Organism: Diadema setosum; assembly: GCF_964275005.1. Taxonomy (NCBI): domain Eukaryota; kingdom Metazoa; phylum Echinodermata; class Echinoidea; order Diadematoida; family Diadematidae; genus Diadema; species Diadema setosum. Next base: position 12,168,596 of record NC_092701.1, read on the forward strand.
TTCTTTCTTCAACAGAATGTATAAGAAACAATATCATGAACTTTACATGCGACTCGTTGTAAATATATATAACCAGGATCGTGAGGCAGACGCGCTACCGGACTGAGCCAACTCACCAATCCACCTTATGTATATAGGGATAAAATGAAGTAGGGAAAGGGTTTACGAGACAACGGAAAATTTGACAGAACATCTATTGGTGTACAGTAAGTTCTGATCAAATTCCAACAATTATTATTGTTATTATTTTTTTGATCTAGTCTATCTACTCGTCGGCCGGAAAAAGTCCCATTTTTCTCGGGTATACGCTGTGCGTTCCACACAAGGCACAAAAGCTGCGCGATCCGGAAGGGTACAACGTGATCGAAGTATTGGTTGCCAAGGAAAATCATGGAGCTGTGAATGTGTATGTTCTCAAGGCAGACCTAATTTGATTAGGCTATATTGGTGACTTGTGTTCAGTCCCTCGACTTGCGTCTCGACATTTAATACTGGCCTCAGTAGCATTTGAATTCCTTCGGACGACACATTCTACGACTTTTTTTTTCCATCGGAAGTCATCCTGTAAGGCACTGTTTACAATTTATTTGCACATGAAACAAAAACCCAGCTTTAGTGCTTCGATAGTTCTAAAATGTAAGTTAGGGATGAAAAAAAAAGTAAAACTGCTAGTCGTTATAATCAATAATCAATGCTTAGTCTTTTTAATATACAAAATGGGAACAATCGTTATTATAAAATTGTTAGACTTTACCGTCGAGAGTTATGATTTACTGAGAAAAACAGTGATATCTTCTTATATTTTATATAGGCTTCATTGCAAAATGTTCATTATGGAAGGATGTTCTGTGATACAATGGGGTTATCCCACAAGACCGACACCCACGAGCCATACAGCCCACGAGTTCGACATTGAAAAGATGTCCATGAGTCATACAGCTCAGGAGTCATACAGCCCATGAGTTCGACACTAGGCAAATAAAGCCCATGAGTTCGACATAGGTAAAACAGCCCACGAGTTCGACAGATACAACACGGCGCCTAATGTGTCGGTCTCGTGGGCCTAGTGTCGAACTCATGGGCTGTATGACTCGTGTATGAGCTGTATAACTCATGGGCTGTATGACTCGTGAGCTGTATGACTCATGGGCTATATGACTCGTGAGCTCTATAACTCGTTGGGTGTATGACTCGTGGGTGTCGGTCTCGTGACGTGCACCCGATACAACCACCCTACACATATTATGCATCAAATGTGATAACTCGAACATTTTTTGATCACTGCTCCCAATGGTAAACAATACCTTGAAAGGGGAAATCAAGTGCAGTTGAAAGTTAGTCATAGCTTGCCATATAATAACTCATACACAAAATTTTGAAATTTCCAGTTTTTCATTCAAACGTAATTGCTCCCCAGGCTCAAATTCTGATATATTATACCAAATGGCTTTGCTTAGAATTTCATGATAAAATTTTGACTGCTCGTTGTGTATTTAACCTGGCATCAGAATCCCGTAGAGGGCGTACAGCAGGTGGCAGCCCACATCGGCGTTGACCTGAGTCCTGACGAGGTCCAGAAAGTGGTCGAGCACAGCTCGTTCAAGGGAATGAGTAAGACGTACACAACGCGTAAGATGGACGAAAAAGCAGTCGATAAGGATTTCCACGATGTGGTGAACTCAATCCCCTTCATGAATAAAGGTATAAATCAACAGCTTGCGATGTGTTGTGGGATCAAGCAGGGTTCTTATATTGTGTGCATATTCTCCAGTTGATACTGACAGATGTACTCTAATCTGTCACATGATTGTATAGTGTGTACTTATCAAGAAGAGAAGAGAGAAGAGTTCGTGAGAGAGAGAGAGAGAGAGAGAAGGAGAGAAGGAGAGAAGGAGAGACAGAAAGACAGACAGACAGCCTCCCGCCCGAGAAGTAACGTACTTTTATGTAGAATAGAATACAACAGATAAATTACAGTAAGTGCATTTTTGAAATTAATGACAATGCTCGTTTTGTATGTTGTGGGATGTTGTTGTTAGTGTTGTTGTTGGTTTATTTGGGTTTTGTGTTCATATTCAGGGTTTTTTTTTGTTTGTTTGTTTGTTTTTATTTATTTTTTGTTTTGTTTTGTTTTTCTGTGTACAGGCGTTTCCGGTCAGTGGAAAGAGCGCTTCACCGTGGCCCAGAACGAAATGTTTGACAAGTGGTACGAAGAGAAAATGAAAGGAGTCGACCTCACATTCGAGTTTGAATAAATATCGTCCGGGTATCTGCAGCCTTTTGACATTGGTATCTACGACGCCAACATCAGACTGATCTGTTTTACACGCTGAATCCTAGAGAATGTGGTTTTCATATTGTCATTGGGATTTTTCTTTCAAATCCAAGTTTCCATCTTTGCGGCTTTACATCATTACAGGGCTCACTTAAAAAGCAGGCCCTTGGGCCCTGAACGTGACTACCCTGTTCTTTTTTATTTTAATAAAACTGAATAAATAAATAAATAAATTACACTGACAAGACCAGAAAAGTTTCTTATACAAATATAGATATTACATAAACACAGACGAGGTGTAACCTTTACCTGAATGTACGGCTGTCTCGATGTGAAAATAATAATACTGCATGATATTTGCAGTGTGTCATACAGCCAAACAATCAAACAAACAAGCAAAAATCTTGGTATTACAACACTATGCAGTCAGCTCACAGCTGACCTCTTGACTGGAGTGAGTTTTCGTAGAAAATTATCTTTTTCTCAATGTTTTAACAATGAAATTGTTGTAGTAATTTCAGTCCATGTCGACCAAGTTGATATAAGGAAGCGAACAGTAAGTTATACGTTGTAGTGCGTATACAGCCACGCAAGCTCACAAAATTTCATGTACTGGCATTGCATTTTGATTGTAAACCACTTTATACTCTCTTTAATTATATTGTTTGAAAGATATTACCTTAAGGCCCGGTCCCACTGGCCGACGGACACAAAGCGTATGCAGAAAGGACACAGCGGACGAGCAAAATTTCGGGGATGGCTTCATCCGCTTTCATCCGCTCCAGAAATTGACAAAAATTGGCGAAAATTGGCGGTAACAGAACGGAAATAGAACGGACGTGAATAGTATGCAGCGGGGATGTTAAACGGATGTTCATCGGAAGCCTAGCGGATGAAAGCGGATGGAAGGGGATGACAGCTCCGAAGGGGTTACCGGAGATAATTGCGAAACGGACGCATAGCAGAAAAAGTGGATGCAGAGTGGATGCAGAGCGGATGCAGAGCGGATGTAGAGGGGATGCTTTCGAAATGCTTTATATACGAGATGCATACGCTTACATCCTTTCTATTAACGTGCTATTAACGATGTAAAGACGTTCCACGTACCATATCTTTCCTCCCTCTTTCCGTTTTTAGCTGCAGCGGATGTGAGTTGCGAGGATGCCCAGAGGATGTAGAGAGGATGCAGCGGACGTTTAAGGGATGCCGCACGGACATACAACGTTTGTTGCTCGTATGTCGCGAATTTACATCGTACACAGCGGAAAGTTCATCCGTTCTAAAAGTTTTAAGCAGCCTAAAACTTTTTGCGCGGATGAAATCACAGTGGACGGATGCTCGATGGATAGAGCGGATGAAACACGTATGCGATAGGTACACAGCGGATTCGTAGCGTTTTCCAACGGATGGCAAAATTTTTTGTACGCTTTACATCCTCTTTGCATCCGTAAGTGCAGTGGGACCGGGCCTAAGGCATACGTGTTTCATCCGCTCTATCCATCGAGCATTCGTCCACTGTGATTTCATCCGCGCAAAAAGTTTTAAGCTGCTTAAAAGTGCGCGCTAATCCTGTACAAAACAAAGGTGCATGACAATGGCAATGGTTTGACAATGGTTTTTTTTATTTTCTCATGTCACCCAACGTCAGGGTATTGAAGAAAATCAAAAATAAACACCGTAACAGATAAAATCAGTTAATTGATACATTAATACATTGTAAATTACATATATATACAGAAAATTGCATATTTACAAAATATACAAAATATACAGAATGGTGCAGGACCCAGAAGAGAGAAAGAGAGTGAGAGAGAGAGAGAGAGAGAGAGAAGGAAAGAGAGAAGGAAGACAAACAAAACAGTTTAAAAAAAAAGCAGGGCAACAATAACGCAGATAAAAGCGATTTCAATAATATAAAACTAAACATTGTAAAAAGCTATATTTACATGAAAAAAATGCGTACGCAAGTTTCCTATAGAGACCTACGCTATCGACTCCCCTTTAGCGCTTACGCTTACGCTTTGGCCCACTTCCCCGAGTCCGAAGAAGTCCGATTCACTGTTTAGCCAGTTAGAGAAAATCACAGCACAACACACGCACTACTCGCCCTCATCGACAAAGTCACACACGCACTCGACACATTTTCACACACAATAGGTATCTTCTTGGACTTCTCCAAGGCCTTTGACACGATTAACCATGGAATACTTCTCGCCAAATTATCTCTTTATGGCATACGTGGAAAGGCCTTGGAGTGGTTCACGAGTTACCTATCAAAAAGATCCCAATTTGTACATGTCAACGGCTTTGACTCTCAAAATAAAACAAGTGCATGTGGTGTTCCACAAGGGAGTTTATTAGGCCCACTGTTATTCATTATTTATATCAATGATTTTCGTAGATCCTCGGAGAAACTATCTTTCATATTATTCGCGGATGACTCTAACCTTTTCTTTTCCCACCCAGACCCAAATATCTTAACAAGAACAGTAAATGAAGAATTGAAAGAGGTTATACAATGGATATACGCAAATAAATTGTCACTAAATATTCAAAAAACAAAATTTATGCTTTTTAGTAACTCTTTAGACAGCCTCCCAGGCAATATAACATTTTGATACTACTCCCCTATGAAGTTTCTTCCTTTAAATTTCTTGGTGTTGTGTTGATAACAAGCTTTCATGGAGGAATCATATCAATAACATATGTAAAATTATCTCACGGAATATTGGCGTCATGAACAGATTAAAATATTATCTTCCTTCATCTGCATTATTAACTCTTTATTCTAGTTTGATATTACCTTATTTAAACTATGGGATTCTTGCTTGGGGTAATACATATCAGATATTACTCTATAAACTCTTTTTATTGCAAAAGAAAGCGCTCAGAATTGTTTTTAATCTACATACCCGCGAACATACAGATGCTTTGTTTTTTTAGCATAAAATACTAAAAAAAAAAAGATTTGTATGTGTTTCAACTTGGCCAGTTTATGTTCAATTATAACAGTAATTTTTTACCTAAAATATTTCATGACTTATTTCATCGAAACAGTCATGGTATTGTACATAACTACCCCACGGGACGATCCGGTGAATTTCATCTTCCATTAATGAGAACCGCACATGCCCAAAGTACATTTCTTTATACCGGACCCAAACTTTGGAATAATTCAGATAATAGTTTAAAAGATTCCCCCAAATTTGTCACATTTAAATACAAATTCAGAAAACATCTACTCTCTACTTATAATTTTAGATAATTCAAATTGTTTTAATTCATGCTTGAGCTTTCACCTGCCCTGATGTCGCAGCACTTTGCGTGTTCTGTATGCGGACCTCTCTTCTTTCTTCTCTCCTCTTCCTTTCCTGTCTTTTGTTCTTCGTAGACTTCTATTGTTACTGTCTTCTCTCCTCTCGGTACTGTCTCGCGTCTTATGTGTGTGGGTAATGTGCGTACGTGTGTGTTGTCCTTGTCATATTTTCCCTGTACACGAGGTCAGTGAACAGTGTCCGGGCATTAGCATTGATATTTTATATTTTTTTCCCGACCTGCGTATCTCAATATAACTACATATATATATATTTTTTTTTACAAATGATTTAAATAATCTATATCAAATATAATAGCTATAAAACAAACCCTCGAATAATATATTATTTACTCATTACTTATCTAGCGATCCACGCCCCACAAGCTTTGCTTTTTAGTGGATCACTATTTTCCACAATCGAATCTATTTTCCGCACGTCCACGAAGTATATATGTATTGTTCCTCAAACATATGTTGTTATATAATTTATCTCGGATACTACAGGAATCTTTTGCAAATGTTTGAACAATATCATTTCATGACATGTATACTTTGTACTATGTTTTGATTTTCGTTGATTGGAAATTTGTGCTATGTTTTTTTCTTTATTCTCGTTGATTGATTGGAAATAAACTATGATTGAATTGAATTGAATTGAATTGAATTGGTCCGATCACAGTTTGGCTCATGACTCGGCTGAGGGGAATGATAGCTTTAGCAAACTTCTTTTGTAATGTCATAATAACAGGCACGTTGCACGCACCTTGGCATTACTCCAGACTGCGCGATGCGCAGAGAAGACAACGAAGGCAACGTTACTTAGCAACACCTACGCACTTTACTCTTGATGACAGCTCAACTTCGGTAATCTTCGTATCAATGCTAACGGTGATCGGCAGTATCATCAACAGCGCCCTCTACACTACCGGGACTATCTACCTTTAAAAATCAACCCTCGACTGGCGATGATAATGTATCCCATACATTTAAAAGTCCTATGGTCTATTATTCAGGCTTATGCGAATCCCAGAATTTCAATTTCAATTCAATTCAATTCATGCTTTATTTCAATTTCAATTCAATTCAATTCATGCTTTATTTCATTTTTCGAAAAGAACATAAACATTTCACTTTCTTTGGTAACAGGTAATTAAGTTGCATAATCAAAACAAAGTAAATTGAGAAAAATAAAATCTAGGAACCTTGGGATAAGAAATACGTTATAATGAAAATTGACTGAAGTGATAAAGACGATATAATACGTAAAACATTGAAAAATGGAGGGACCCACTGAAAAGACAATGCTTGTAGAATGTGGGCCCCTCAAGTACAGAATGTCAATAGATATTGAACTGATGCAAAAAGGGGAAGAAAGACTGGGAATAAAGTCAGAAAAAAAGTCTGGAAGCCCACTAAGAAGACAGACACACAAACAGACACACATACTCCGGCGAATAAACATAAAACGAGACTGGGACGACGAAACTAATAAAGGGGGACTTCATAGACAAGACAGAATGCAGGGTAACGCATGATGAGAACGCACAAGTTGTTACTCAGCTCTATAGAAAGAGTGAACGGTGTGTATAGGTGTGTATAGGTGTGTATAAAAAGCGTATCTAGATATGAATGGGTGGTACTCGATGTGATTTTTGTTTGAGAAGAAGATTAAGATTGAATGGACCAATGTTCCCAACATTGAATAGTTCCCTAACAGAGGGGCCCCCATGACATCCGGCAGGACGTCTGACCTTTGGAGCACACGGGCCTACAATTGTATTTGCATCTGCAGGTACATTGTAAATACTCTCAAGTCCGCGTTCGTTGTTTGTGTGTAGAAACCAAGAGATCGTGACTGCTCACTGTACTTCGTCTGTGGAACTTCGACCGGAAGGTCTAACATCGAGCTACCGAAGTGAAGAAAAATCCTATAGAACAGATTGTCTGTCGAGAGGGGCCAAATCACGTCCAACCCCTATAGTTTTACAATAGTAACAACAGTTGCAACGTGTTCTGATCTGCAATCAGCTTAAAAAGGTAGGCAGTTCACCTTGGGGAAGCAGAACCCTGTATCAAACAGATGTCAAAGACGGTGTACTACCACCAGCCTAATGCGTGCATCCCAATTGTTCACACATTAACTTGCAACTTTCCTGTCTATACGTTTTCAGGAAAGAAGAAGATTTTTCAACTTTGTAATCATATTTTTGTGAACTCCAGCAAACAGTGATGAAAGAGAGCTGAGTGAAATTACCCATTTCTGAAATGTTTTCAAACATCAATTGTTTTTTATGTCAGGGCGGGTGGCAGGTTTGGCAGATATTGACGGGTACATTAATTTCATCCTCTTTAACCTTTTGAGTGCTTTGGGTATCGAATGGCACTGGAAACCCTAGCATTATAGATACTGTCTAAAGTCCAAGCTGGCACAGATAGGGTTAAGTAGCTTTGAAATGGGTCAGAGGTGGGCCAATTAACAGAAATCATTGATGGTAAAGATCACCGTTGAAATTCCCGAACTTTTTTAAGGTACTTTAGAAAAATATTCGAGAAGAGGACAGTTTCAACATGATATCTAAATTAATTTAATGAAAAGTGCCCAACATTGATTTTGGTTACAAAATTAGGAAACAAATTAAGATCTTCAGTCATACTGGCAATGTTGTGCATGAGCAATACAGTGATGAAGGATGTCACAACTTTTCGGTATAGGGATCATGAGAGATTTCTTGCTCGAGTTGCCAGACTTTCCGCCTTGTAGAAAATCAAATTTCACCAATATCTCTGTGTTCTTGTTTTTTCCTTTGTACAATGTACATTGCAATCTTGCAAGATCACGTTGTAGAAATAGATCGAAATTGAAATTGATAAACAAGTGGTCTCAGTTTTCCTCCACACTTTGTGGCGATTGGTATATGTTGCGTTCATGCAGGACTCTTTTAAGGTATAGGCCTGTACATCGAGTTTGCGGGTTGATAAATATCACAAAATCCACTCAATGAGGCCTATTAATCTCTATGATTTTGAATCAAATTAACCCTCGTTCAACTTTTGCTAACACATGACATCATGTAATGTTAGAATGTCATGATACATAAATACATGCCTTTTCCTATGTGTGTGTGTGTGATTAAATCCCCTTTGTTACTGAGTGCGAATTTTGTGTGTACTATGGTATTTCACTGCTTTGATGCGCCCTGATGTAGGCCCCTACGTTTGAAGGTTTCGCAAACATGGCGGAAAATGAACCGGCTCACATCAACGGAATGCACGTATACAAGGGGATCGTACTACCCAACGTCATTCTGGACTCCAGCGTAGATGCGTTGCCGAATTTTGAAGTTCGTCCGGACGACGTGTGGATTTGCACTTTCCCCAAGACAGGTACGGACTGCAGGAATTCTACAGTATGTCCCAAAGAATTTACAATCAGATTTTCACGTTGGTAACACCAAAATATGATTAAACTGTCTAAATGCTACTTCAGGGTCTTAAAACATAAGATCTTCACTCAGAAAACCCCATTCAATTTGGTTAAGCGGTCACAGAGAAATATGGATTGTTGTAAAGCATGCCATGAGTCTGATTCTTCCAAATGTAGCACTTCGATGTTCTTGTGTGTGAATACAATAGACAGAACTTGGAGGGAAGAGACTCCTGACATCCTCTACAAAATTCCTCATTTCTCTTTGACCACTGAAGCAAGTCGAATGGGGTTTTCTGTAAGATGTGGGCAATGAGTTATAGTTTCATACCCTGAATTTTTATTTAGATTGATTCACTATTTTCAAATATATTATTGGGGAGGGCACGGTTGTAATTTGTTTGGGGGACATACGGTATTGTCACACTTGTCTGATAAAACGTGTTGTACATGTGCGTTTAAGTGCGCATATATATATATATATATATATTTATACATATATAAAATACTCCTTGACTACAAGCCCACTACTACTTGTACGAAAGCAAACAAAGAATGATAAAAAGACAAGCTTCAAAATATGCGATAACGATAAAGACATGATTTGCTATGATAGCTTTGTATCACATCATGACTCGATCAGAGGGAATCCATTCTTGAACATGTCAAGCATACACATACCCACGTACACGCTGAGCCCATTATTGTACATTTGTATACTCGTACAAACTTACATGCTGCTGGTATCACTGCTTAAATACAGAACGGGCCACCTTACACTTAGCACATGAAATGGTGGCACAGTTGTGTATAATCACTGTACACAAATTTCCAAGCAACGTTACAAGCAATCTACCATCTTCCTCTGGTATGTAGGAACACACTGGATGAATGAAATCGTTGGACTTATCCTGGCCCGGGGAGTACCTGAGAAAATAGACCGAACGCTGTCTACGAGCACTGTAGCCATGATAAACGTGGCCCAAAAGATGCCCAAGACACGGGCGGACGAGCTCCAGAATCCTCTGAACATGACGCCATTTTTGGATGTGGTTGCCAAGGCGAAATCTCCCCGCGTCATTCTGTCACACCTTCCGATCCAGATGCTTCCTACGAAACTTGAGGAGAAGGGAAAGGTCTGTATGTTTGTGCCCCCTGCCCCCCGCCACCCTCGTTTGTGGATTACTAGAGCCTAATACTGGCGCTGTCCTCAATACGCGTAGACAACATGTATCAACGTTCATTCTTAGTATGATATGCTGTTTTGTTTGTCCATGAAACATGTGATTATGCCACTTGTTTTCTGCGTTTGTTTAAAATCAGTTTTGTAGTCGTCGGTCTCTAGAAGAATTGAGTTGGTTGTACATATTTGATCTAAGCACTCTGCATTGATGGACACAAACAATGTTTCTATGCACAATGCTTATTTTCATGATATAAATTTCAACGAAAAAAAAAAATCAGATAAAACAGTTTCAAATGTAAACTTTGTACTTTCCCAGGTTATTTACGTAGCCCGTAACCCGAAGGATATTCTCAACTCGATCTACAACATGATAGTGAAGGGGAAGATTGAGCCCCCTGGTGGTTTCTCATGGGAAATGGTCCTTGGAGCCTTCATGGAAGACAGTGGGTATTTGGTGCATCTTCATCAGTTCTTGGTCGTTTATGGCCTCGTTTTATTCCTAATGATCGTTAATTCAGTGAAAGATTGATTCACTTTCCGGTAAAAATAGGCACCAAGGAGAAGTTAAGCTTAAGGGAATGGTGTGGTTCTGGTTGACCTGTCCAAAAACAAAATGTTCCTAATAAAAGATGGGTCCTACCATTTTTTAGGACCACTCTCTTTTCCTTTTTTTTGGGGGGGGGGGGGATATCTCATGCATTTCAAAATCCATCTTCACCAAATAATCTTTGAAGTGCCCATTATAGGGTTATATGCTCTTTAGTATTTCATAAAGTCGGTTTCTTACTATTTCACAAAAAGTTAAAACCTAAATCCCCAGTTCAACCAGAACTATACCATCCCATTAAAATCGTTAGACTCAGCATAATTCAGCGAAAAAATATAATTTATGTCTATCTAGATGTAGATTATAGTAGATAATTATGACATGGCAATGGCATGTTATGGCTATTGTAATTATACATAAACTGTGCAAACTGAAATATGTACACATCTTCTATTCAATGCAGTTCAATTCAATTCAATTCAGTTCAATTCAATTCAATTCGATTCAGTCTGTAGATTCTCGCATCTGGAAAGCGTCAGACAAGATTGAGGGCATGTTGCTGCATTTCAAGTAATGGAATGTGGAATCTTTCTAGCATCAATATCAAATGTAATGGAATTCAATGAGAGTAAACTCTTGACGTGTGCTAACAATGGCTAAGATACCTCAATAAACGTGAGGCAACGCCAAGAAAGAATAAAACATGGAATAACGGTAAATGTGGATGAAGTTGTGGCATAGAATCAAACCTGTTTATCTACAATATGTTATTGGTAAAGCTTTCTCAAATATCAAGAAGAACGTTTTCCCCAAGAGAATCAATTGTTGCCTGCAATAGCAAGAAATTGTAATAATACACACACACACACACACACACACACACACACACACCTTTGTATATTATATAAAGTTATATAATCATCATGTATCCTTATATATTACATGATACGGTTTACATCCTTTAAATATTCTCTGAATAACCTTTATTCGGAATAAATCAAAATCAATGAGTTGATGAAACCTACCCGTTCTTGTAATAATAACTCACAAAATTTGAGCATCGATGTTTTACCATTGTTTTCCTACATTACTGTATTTCACTTTGTTAAGGTTTATTTCTTAATTTCATTTATCTATTTGTTGGTCATTCTTCTTCGCCTTTCGTGTAGAGGCATCGTTCGGGCCGTGGTTAGATCACAACCTGGGATTCTGGAAAGTCCGAGATAAAGACAACGTACTCTTCCTCTTCTACGAGAATCTCAAAAAGGTATCGGATGATGATTCTGAAATCTGGTGCTGTAACGTTTAAAGAGGCAGATGATCTTAGTGGATAAGTTCCTAGTAATTCTTTCTTTTCCAGAAACGGCACAATGTGCTGAGTGGATATGACGTTCCCCTGCCGTTACCACTGGCCTTGGGCAATTTAGGAAGGGTCATCATCATTGTTCCATTTTCCGGTGCTTCTTTGCTTATTGTTCGTTGTTTGTTTGTTGTTTGTTTGTTGATTGTTTGTGTGTTTGTTTGCGCCCTGTTCAAAAAGTAGGATATTTCACCCGATGCATAAGCTATGATTCGATCAGACCTCTATATACGTTCTCTCCGAGAGGCAGGAGTGTGTTTGTCTATTACTAGAGGGGATGGCATAAAAGCACTCTGTTGAACAGGATTCAGGCATGACTCATTGGATCTTAGAAACAATCCGTTTGATAGCAAGGAAAAAGCGTTTCATACCTTCACACAGTACCTGTTGGAGAAGGGTCACAATTGTCATGTGGGTGTGTGTATGGCATGGGGTGGGGTGATTATTCTCACAAACAAGCGCAATATACGAATATTCCACATTGATTGGTCGATCTAGAATAACAATGAATTGCCCCTGGTTATTAACGTGCAGGGGAAAGGTTGTAGGTGTTACAAAAATACATTTCCCACTTTTGATCCCTAATAGCTCAAAAACTATGTCTCCGATTAATAGCTGAATAGTGTACAATTAAGTTGGAGGTGATTTGAATATGAGAGCATGAATCAGTTTCGTAAAATTCATGATTGATTTTAAAGTTAAGTTCCAGATTTTGGTCAAATTTTAACCCTCTATACAAAATTGAACTTTACACAAGAACCAATGATATGTATGTGAGTGTGTGCTTGACCCTGAACAATAGACATGAATACCACGAATACCACCTTTTCAGAGCTCTGCTGACTAGGCTTCTGGACTCATGCTCCAAGGCACATGAATGCTTTATTAATAATTACACACTGTAGTTCATTATGGATTGCCCTTGGCACTTAAGTCTGAATTCATGGTAAAGGGTAAAATGCATGCACATGAAAAAAAAAAAATAAGCACATGTTTTCATGTGCTTGCATACACTACGTTTCTGGATGAATAAAGACTAGCTGTGACAATGGAATGCCAAGACGATTTTTCCCACCGAAATTGTGCTCTCCTTTAAAGCGTGTTTTTTTTTTTTTTTTTTTTTAAGAGAGAAGCAACAGATAATCAGTGGCGATCACAATGACGCACTAGTGGAAGCTTAGACAGAGCTTGCCATATATCAGAAGTAGCCCATTCTTGTACGAATATATACAGCATAAGTATAACAGATCGTTTACATACTGTTACCCGCACGAGAGTTCGTGACAGCCTGTTATACTACAAATCTCACAGCTCTAATGGCGGCTATACTTGGCCTCAACGCCACAGTTTGTCTTGGGCAGTTGCGTGCCCCAGAATTTTTTTTTTTGAATATTGACTCCATGTGACAAGTAGTGTTTGCTTTCTTGTAAAACTCAAGTGCATCCTTCTAAATGAACTATATGACTGCAGCATACTGCCAAATACCCATACGCACAAACACGCTCACACCACACGCACATACACAAACACACACACAAAAGAGACAGACGATTTAACAAGTACTAGTATTTGATTATTCTTACAAACAAGCGCAATATCCGAATACTCCACATTGATTGGTCGATCAAGAATAACAATGAATTGCCACTGGTTATTAATTCATTCCTTATTTTACTTCCATCGCCAATACCTGGCCAACACAATTTGAATACAAAATCAATAAAATTCAGCGCATGTATTTGCCTAATGGTACGCGGATATTCCAGTTGCTATTATTTTTGTACGACAGTCACACAACTCGAAATATTGAGTACAGTCACTATTAGTGGTGCAGGCTCAACGTGAACATGCAAAGAGAAAAAGGCAAGAAAGGGGAAATAGTAATGGTAGGGAAATCAATTGTAACATCATTTTTGAAGCTGAGATTTGAAGGTAAGGATTCTACGGTGTTTCTGACTAGTTTCGTGAACAGATTGTTATTCTTTGACCTGCCGACCTGAAAGTTTCATAAAACACAGGATAAAAACAAGACCAGACGGAAAGGTTTCACGCACTTTATATACAGGCAATTAAAAATCAAGTGCTGATCACTGTGCCCGTTCTTCCTAAGAGTAAGATGAGATATAGTCTTTGATGTTGCAGACGCAAATATATAAAGTAGTGCAAAGTCCAAAGTCCATGAACCCGAAAGTGACTGTGCAGAAAACAATATCTTTCGATCAAAACATCCATATTTACCTACTAAAAGGTCTGTCGACCCTCAAGACTGCAAAAGCAAACTTTGAGAGCGTAAGATACGCGCTTTGATATGGTTCCCTTATGCACGATATACATTCAGGCTTGAATAAATTCAATTCAATTCAAATTAATTTATTAGGAATTGTCTGCAGCAAATACATATTGCAAATGAAATACAGTCATTTCTTTTTGTTTACAAGACATTAGAACATATAGTGTGTTTATCCGAATATAAAACTGAGATATACGTGTACAGATTAAAGAAAAGAATAAGGGAACACGTTAATTGGGAACCACTCGGGGAAAAAGTGAATCAAATGATCTGACTGAATTATGGCACAGGTATTGGGCGTGTGAATGCAAAAGACTGTCGTCAAATAAGCATAGAGCTTGAAGATACGACAGCCTTTAAAAAGAAGAAGAAAAGAAAATGGGCAAAACATTCATCTTGTATACTTATCGAAAAGAAAAGAAAAAACAAACAATGACATTCTGACATCGCATTGCGACAGCAAAAATTGTGAAGACACTACATGATACAGAGAATGAGGTGAGTGACGTGAGTGCTGGTGCAAGTAAAAGAACCCGGCAGGCGCGCGATACTAGGTGCCTTTTACGATACGAAAACTTAAATATGTTTATTGAATAGTTTGATGTAAAGAGACTGGGGAGGATATCAAAACATTAAAATCAATCTATTTAGTTATTGGTTACAAAGGTCATATATCAGATAATTCCCATAACTTGATATAATGTACTTTTTCATGTTTGCTTTACAAGAAAGAAGTGACGTGCATGCTTTAATTTGTTCGGGCAGAGAATTCCATATATCCGGTCCATGGTGTCGGATAGATCTATGAGCGACAAGTACCTTCGGATTATTAAATTTAGATGATTGTCATTGCAATGACGAGTAGGATCGGGAGTGTACTTTGTTATTTGAGATGAAACGGTATAAATGAAACGGTATGTTGAAGTGAAAAAGATATACGTATGTCAAAAAGATGAGGTCGGAGATATGTACCCGATTCTATCAAACATCCGGTACAAAACAGTAGCTCCAATATAATTACTAGGAGGCTACTGCCAGAGTGACGGGGCAAAAACCACGGCACATGGCAATCTTCAAGCATTTGGTACGACTGCTGGAAATCACAAAGTTCCCACGGTCGGTGGTTAAAGTTTTACACGGTGTACAAAAACAGCGATTTACACAAAGGCTGGTGACAACGGCATGGTATGATCAACACACGACATGGTGCCCATTCACAATTAGGCTCTCCACGTTATGTGTTATAGGGATAACGTGAAGTAGGGAAAGGCTTTACGAGACAACGGAAATATTTGACAGAACATCTATTGGTGAGTAGTAATTATTTCTGATCAAATTCCGACAATTTTTTTTAATTCAGTCTATCTACTCGTCGGCCGGAAAAAAGGTCCAAATTTTCTCGGATATACGCTGTGTGTTGCACAGGAGGCACAAAAGCTGCGCAGTCCAGATGGTTATAATGATGGGAGTATGGTTGCAAAGGAAAATCATGGAGCTGAATATGTATGTTCTCAAGGCAGACTTAATTTGATGTTGTTGTTGTTTTAAAGAAGAAAGAGAAAGAGAAAAAAATTGGGGCCCTATACATCAAATAATTTTGCCCCAGACAATTATACTAATGTAAAAATTTGACAAGGCTATATTGGTGACTTGTGTTTAGTCCATGCCCTCGACTTGCGACTCGACATTTGTTTGTTTGATTTATTTTTCTTCCAACACAATTTCATACATAAATTAAGATTATTTTCAGTAATAATATTATCACATGGAATATCAGTAAGCAGATTACAAGTACATACATGATTCAAAGAAGGAAAATCGATGTGTAAATTAATTTCATTAACAAAATATAACTCGTATTACCAAATTTCCAAATAATTATCTGAGAAATTATGCGGAAGAAGGACTGCACTATATAAGCAAAAGCTTGAGCACGTGGCAGCCACATTTCATACTGGCCTCAGTAGTATTTGAATTCCTTCGGACGAAACCTTCTAAAACTTTTTTTCCCCATCGGAAGTCATCCTTAAAGGCACTATATACCATTTGCACATGGAAACAAAAACAGCTTTAGTGCTTCGATAGTTCTAAAATGTGAGTTAGGGATGAAAAAATATAAAACTGCTAATCGTTAAAATCAATAATCAATAATCAATGCTAAGTCCTTTTAATATAAAAAAAATTAATAATCGTTATTATAAAACTGTTTCTAGACTTAACTGTCTAGCAGTTATGATTTACAGAGTAAAACAGTGATATCTTCTTATAATTTAGGCTTCATTGCAAAATGCTCATATGATAGGATGTTCTGTGATACAGCTACCCTACACGTTTTATGCATAAAAATGTGAATACTCGAACATTTTTCATCACTGCTCCCAATGGTAAACAATACCTTGAAAGGGAAAACCCAGTGCAGTTGAAAGTTAGTCTGAAAAAGAGTTCAGTTTTCTGAGCACATCAATGAAAAGTTGATCAGAATCGAATGAAAAATAAGGAATTATGACATTTTGAAGTTGTTTCAATTTTCAGAAAAAGACTTCTTGAACAGCCAATATGAATATGCAAATAGTGAAGTGATGATGTTATCCCCTCACAGCTTGCCATATAATTCATACACAAAATTTTGAAACTTCCAGGTTTTCATTCAAACGCAATTGCGCCCCAAGCTCAAATTCTGATATATTATACAGATACTGATACTAATCATTCAGGCGCGGTGGAGCACTCCAATTTGCATCTCATTATCGCCCCGTTCTATTTGAATTTCCAACGGGCATCCACGGCTGCCCGAAACTGTGTGCATGAAAAAGTCAAATCTTTACCTTCTCCTTGTGCCGCTATGCGTGCCGCTAGTAAACTCAAACTTCCCACACTAAGTTTTTAAAAACCTTCCTTTTGATGAAAAATTATGAAATTTGCTGCACTAGAACTTGAGATATTAAAGCGTTTTGAAAATCACCTCTCGCAAAACATGCTCTCTGTTTTTTTCTGACCGGGCTCCAATGTCCGAAATTGGCAACATAAGTTCATCAGGCTTCAATCCACATATGTGAAAGTTTTCGCTTGGTTCCACCTGTATTTTTGGAGAAATCAACTTGTTTCTACAGGGTTTGGAATAGAAAATTTTAGTCAGCGAAACATTTGAAAATGACGTCATTTCTTTTCCCGCAATATCGCGTATGCGTGGTAGCCTACGTGAGATTCAGGATCTCGTGCTCATTGTTGGTTTACATGTGAATCAGTCAATTTTGCCAGCTGGGTTTCTCGTGTTGTGTGATTTGGTAAGTAGGAAGTTTGATGAAATTTCATTCGTGATAATCATATTTGAATGTTTTATTTCTTACAAACATCTTAATGTTTCGTTTAAATGAGTAAGATAATCAGAATAATGTAACGGTCTGACATGATGTGCTTTTGATCGGACTCTGCGGCGCGTCTCTGTCGAGGCCGAGCTCGAGGTTCGGCCCGGCCAGCCCGGGCGGTGGACCTTAGCAGTTGGTAGTCAGTGCCGTATATTAAGCTGAGCGGAGCCTGTGATTGTGTTTGTGAAATGTGTGAGGCCCGTGTGTGAAGCTTTTTAGATTAACATGTCAGCTCAGTTCAGTCTGCATTTTTCTACTTTCTCCTGTTTTTGTTTCTGTTAAAATATCTCCTTCGTAGAAGGTGAGAAATTACATTTATTCAATCAAATAAAAGTGCAGTGGCTGAGTGTCGCACGGCGGTGACTGCTGAGCTGCTGCCGCGCACGCTGCATGCAGCAATGCGTTGTGTGTGCTGTGACATGCAACGCTACAGTGACGCGATTATATCATTATACATGGGACCGACCTGTACGCTTTGCGTTCGTGTCATTTTTGACATCACCTTCTGTTTTTTTCTGACACAACCATGGCCGGGAATATTACGGTATGAAATTTAAAATGCAAGCAGATAAATAAATTTCGGTGTACTTTGTTCGAATGACGCTTTGGTTCCGCAATCACACTTCGTGAATTTTAGGATGATTTCGAGGCATATTTTTGGTAATTTTGCTCGCCATGTTTTCGCTAAAATTTCACATTTTATCATTGTCAAATCCTTTAATATGTTATATGTGCATATTCCGACATGTTTTCAAATTCAAACTAACTCAATTTTAGTCCGAAAATAGGTTTCCTTAAATTGTTATTAGCTTGAGAAGTTGTTTACTTTTTCACAACTACGCGAGTACATGTTGTTTACTTTATGCAAATGAGGCTCGGCTGCCGATGGATTTCTGCGAGATAATTGGGGTGCTCCACCGCGCCTGCATTATTCTGAAGTTACTCAACCAGGAATAAGATCATGTTTTACACTAATGACAGAAACATTGAATTTCGTCAGTTTTTTCACACGATCAATGGGAAATTGTGAGGTGATGACATAATTAGCTAACCCATTTGTATATTCATACCAAATGTGCGAGAACTGTTCTGCAGAAATTAACGAAACCTCACAATCTCACAACTTCCTCGGTTTTCATCCGATTTTGATCAAAATTTCACTGCTGTACTCGTAAGATTTTACCCTTTCTTATCAGTCTAACTTACAACTGGTTTGGAATCATCTTCTTTACATCCGATTCCCTTATAATCTAGGCATCCAGAAAATGATGTTAAAAGTGTGCTTGGCCGGAGTAGAAGATTTTAAACAGAAACAACGCATCAAGTAATTACTCAAAATGGAATTGTTTGAATTTCACGATAAAATTTTGACTGCTCATTGGGTATTTATTCTGGCATCAGAATCCCGTAGAGGGCGTACGGCAGGTGGCAGCCCACATCGGCGTTGACCTGACTGATGACGAGGTGCAGAAAGTTGTCGAGTGCAGCTCGTTCAAGGGAATGAGTAAGACGTACACAACGCGTAAGACGGACGAAAAAGCAGCCGATAAGGACTTCCACGATGTGGTGAACTCAATCCCCTTCATGAACAAAGGTATAAATCAATAGCTTGAGATGTGTTCTGGGATCAAGCAGAGTTCTTATATTGCTTGCATATTCTCTTTATTGAGTTGATACTAACAAAATGTACTCTAATCTGTCACATGATTGTATAGTGTGTACTTATCAAGAAGAGAAGAGAGAAGAGTTCGTGAAAGAGAGTTAGAGAGAGAGAGAGAGAGAGAGGGAGAGAGGGAGAGAAGGAGAGACAGAAAGACAGACAGACAACCTCCGGCCCGAGAAGTAATGTACTTTTATGTAGAATAAAATACAACAGATAAATAATATTCCTAACCAATCCGCATTTCAATAAATTTTGAAAATCAATGACAACAATGCTCGGTTTTGTTTTTTGTTTTTGTTGTTGTTGTTTTGTTGTTGTTGCTGGTTTGTTTGTTTGTTTGTTTGTTTTGTTTTTGTGTTCATATTTGGGTTTTTGTTTTTTCACATAGGCATTTCCGGTCAGTGGAAAGAGCGCTTCACCGTGGCCCAAAACGAAATGTTTGACAAGTGGTACGAAGAGAAAATGAAAGGAGTCGACCTCACTTTCGAGTTTGAATAAATATCGTCCGGGTATTTGCAGCAATTTGACATTGGTATCTACGACGCCAACATCAGACTGATCTGTTTTACATGCTGAACCCAAGAGAATGTGGTTTCTATGTTGTCAATGTAGTTTTCTTTCAAATCCACGTTTCCATCTTTGCAGCTTTACATCATCACACTGACAAAACCACAAAAACCTTAGTTTCTTATACAAATACAAATACAAATATTACATAAACACAGAAGAGGTGTAACCTTTACCTGAATGTACGGCTGTCTCGATGTGAAAATAATAATACTGCATGATATTTCCAGTGTGTCATACAGCCAAACAATCAAACAGAAAAACAAACAAGCAAAAACCTTAAAATTACAACACTATGCAGTCAGTTCACAGCTGGCCACTAGACTGGAGTGAGTTTCCGTTGAAAATTATCTTCTTTTTTTTCAATGTTTGAACCACGAAATTGTTTTAATAATTTCAATCCATGCCAACCCTGTTAATATAAGAAAGCTGCCATTAAGTTTCACGTTGTAGTAAGTATACAGCCACGCAAGCCCACAAAGTTTCATGTACTGGCATTGCATTTTGATTGTAAATCACTTTATACTCTAGTTAGTTGTATTGTTTGAAAGGTATTACTCAGGTCAGGGACTTCATGGATTATGCAGGAATTGCCAAATTGGCAAACCATGAGAGACCCTCTCATTTTCATACCAGAGACAAATAGCAGGTGTCTTGTCCAAAATTAACGGCACTGACAATTACAAAATTTACGAACTTACAAACTATTGTAGGCGTTCAATGTGGGGACAAAATGCTACCAGCAGAGCACCTGCTATGTACCAAACGCATACCAAACTACTACAACTACATTACATATCATAGTTATTTGTAATAAAGACACGTGGATGGTGTTGGCTATAAAAATGTGACAAACAAACACTGTATTGTGTAGCAGCACTTTAATTGGGCATTCCAAACGATTTTCATAATTCAACATCGTGTAGTACATAAATCGACAGCTCCATATATAGATTTGTGAAATTTATCGTGGTCCTTGAGCATAGAAACCAATAAACAAACTGAAAATATTATACAAATTACACTGGAGAGTGTTGATGACATCAGAGCCTCACATATTTCAGAAATGTAGCAGTGTAATTCAATTACAACATCGCTTGCTCAACAAGCTCACCTGTGAAGAATCTATGCATGCCTTCTTCTTTTGTTCTGCTTCCTTCAGCCACAACTCATGCATTCTTAATGATGAGGCTGCTATGTCATCATCCTTGTTCAGAGCAATTTGTTATAAATGTTGAAAACATTCTCATTCCTCATCCCAATCGCTATATATTCTGAAACTTTGTAGTCAGTTTAACTAATTTATGATTGTTTAATTGTAAAAATCTGAAATCATCTGGAGGTCCCCTTTACGTTTGTTTATATGATTGGATTAAGATGGAATCCCATTTACTTTGTTCAATTTTCCACTAATAAATAATATTCATTATAAAAGTAGGGGAAAAAATCCCAGTTACCCTTGTGGGTGTACCAGGGAGATGTGGGGATGTCTGCATTCTCTTTCTGGCGTAGTATCGTGTATGATACCTATCAATGCAATGATAGGCAATGGTCATTTTATATCGAATGGCATTACACCCATTATCATTTTGCATGCGCAGCGCATGTATTCTGTTATTTACATGATGATCAGAGTGCATGGGACATTTCGAGAGGCCGAGGTGTTTTAGATGCAAATCGTATGACTTGCTTTCCAGGCGATCCTCAAACAGAATAAAGTATGTTCCCTGTTGGTTTTAGACATGAACAGAATTTCAATCAAACCCCCATGAATCTTTTTGTTGTTTTTTTTTGTTGTTGTCATCTTGCTCTTTAAATTGCCCGTGAAGATGCTGTAAAAGAGATACGTCAGACAGAACAACATATTTCAGAACATCTTTGTTATCCAACCAAACATATAAAACCTTCCAATGCAGCTTCTTCTGCTCCCTCTACAGACGACTAGTGATATGGATGAAGAAGAAGATGATGATGATGATGATGATGATGATAATGATAATGATGAAATAATGTATAGGCTTACATAACAACCCCTGAAAGACAGTCGAAAGTGATTTCGCATATATCACTGCATCATTCGTTAACATAGCTTAAAAATAAACCCTGGTCTGGCAATAAATGTTTCCTTTTACCAAGTGTATACGTTTAAAAGTCCTATAGTCTATTATTAGGGCTTATGCGAATGCCAAAATGCAAGGTAACGCATGATGGGAACGCAACTAGGGTCATGAGCAAGTTGACTCGGCTGTAGAAAGAGTGAACAGTGTGTATAAAAAGCGTATCTATATATGAATGTGTTCCACTCGATGTTATTCTTATTTGAGAAAAAGATTACGATTGACATGATTGGAGGGACCAATGTTCCGAGCATGGATGGAATAGTTCTATAGCAGTGCTTTGACTTTCGGCAGGACGTCTGACCTTTGGAACACACCGGCCTATTTGCATCTGCAGGTAACAGTCCGCGTTCGTGTTTTCTTTGTGTGTGTGTGTGTGTGTGTCTGTCTGTCTGTGTCTGTGTGTCTGTGTGTGTGTGTGTGTGTGTGTGTGTGTGTGTGTGTATGTGTGTATGTGCGTGTGTGTGTGAGTGTGTGGGGGTGTGGGTGTGTAGAATTCTAGCGATCATGACTGTTCACTGCACTTCGTCTTTGGAACTTCGATCGGAAGGTCTATACATCGAGCTGCCGAAGTGAGGAGAGATCCAAGAGCAGAATACCTGATTGTCTATAGAGAGGGACCAAATCACGTCCAACCCCTATAACTTTACAAAAGTAACAACAGTTGCAACCTGTTCTCATCTGCAATCAGCTTAAAAAGGTAGGCAGTTCATCTTAAGGAAGCAGAACCCTGTATCAAACAAATGTCAAAGACGATGTGCTGCCACCAGCCTAATGCGTGCATCGAAATTGTTCAAATTTTTTTTTGCAACTTTCCTGTTTATTTTCTGTCTTTCTTTTTCAGGAAAGAAGAAGCTTTGTTCAACCATGTAGTCATTCTTTTGTCAACTCCTGCAAATAGTGGTGTATGACAGATGAGTGAAATTACCCATTTCTGAAAGTGTTTTTAACCATGTGTATGATGTCATAGTTGGTAGAATAGGGCTTGTATGTTAATTTCATCCACTTTAAACTTTTGTGTACTTTAGGTATCGAATTGCACTGGAAACGCCACGATTGCAGATACAAGTTGGCACATAAAGGGTTAAGTAGCTATGAGGTAAACCAATTAACGGAAATCATTGGTGGTAAAGTGTAGATCACCGTTGAAATTCCTTATTTTGAAGATACTACAGGAAAATTTCGAGGCGAAGACCGTTTCAGCATGATATTTAAATGAATTTAATCAAAAAGTGCCCAACATTAATTTTGGTTACAACTTAAGGAAACAAATTTAGATCCTCATACTGGCAATATTGCGCATGATCAATACAGTGAAATAACGGATGGCAAAATCTATAGGGTTCGTGAGAAATGTCTTGCTAGATCTGCAAGACTTTGTGTTGTCGAAAATCTAATTTTACCAACTTATATCTGTTATTGTTCTTTGTTCCTTTGTACTGTTTGGTAATCTTTTAAGATTAAGTTGCAGAAATAGATTGAAATTAAAATTGATAAACAAGCGGTGTCAGTTTTCCTGCGCACTTTGTTGAGATTGTGTACGTTGCGTTCTAGCAAGACTCTTTCAAGGTATAGGTCTATGTACACCGAGTTTGCGGGTTGATATATATCCCAAAATCCAGTCAATGAGGCCTATTGATTTCTGTGATTTTTTATCAAATTGACCCTCGTTCAACTTTTGCTAACACATGACATAATGTAATGTTAGAATGCCACGATACAATCATACATGCCTTTTTGATGTGTGTGTGATCAAATCCCCTTTATCATTGTTTATTATGTCATTATATATCATCGTTATGCGAATTCTGTGTGTATTATGGTATTCCACTGCTTTGATGCGCCTTGATGCATGTTTGAAGATTTCGCAAACATGGCGGAAAACGAACAAGCTCAGATCAACGGAATGCACATGTACAAGGGGATTGTACTACCCAACGTCATTCTGGACTCCAGCGTAGACGCGTTGCCGAATTTTGAAGTTCGTACGGACGACGTGTGGATTTGCACTTTCCCCAAGACAGGTACGGGCTGCAGGACTTCAATTATCACGCTTCTTTAATGTGTGTTTCTGTGCATGTATACGTGCGCATATATATTATACATATACACTCCTTGACTACACTTGGGCCCCATTACTACTTGTATGAAAACAGACAAGGAATGATACAAAGACAAGCAACAAAATATGCCATTACGATAAAAACATGATCTGATGTAGATAGCTATATCACATCATGATTTGATCAGAGGGAATCCATTCTTGAATATATGAAGCATTTAGATACCCTCGTACACGCTGAGCACATTAATTATTGTACATATTGTATACTGGTACAAACTTACAAGCGGCTGATATCACTGCTTATAATGTAGAACAGGCCACCTTACACTTGGCACAAGAAATGGTGGCACAGTGGTGTATAATCACTGTACACAAACTTCCTATCTAAGCAACCTACCATCTCCCTCTGCTATCTGGTATATAGGAACTCATTGGATGAATGAAATCGTTGGACTTATTCTGGCTCGGGGAATACCGGAGAAAATAGACCGCACGCTGTCTACAAGCACTGCGGAGATGATAATCATGGCCCAAAAGTTGCCCAAGACACGTGCGGAAGAGCTCCAGAATCCTCCGAACATGGCGCCATTTTTGGATGTGGTTGCCAAGGCGAAATCTCCCCGCGTCATTCTGTCACACCTTCCGATCCAGATGCTGCCTACGAAACTCGAGGAAAAGGCAAAGGTCTGTATGTTTGTGCCCCCCCCCCCTCCCCCGTTTGTGGATTACTAGGGCCTATAATACTAGTGCTATCTTCAATATGCTTAGACAGCATGTGTCAATGTTCATTCTTAGTATGATATACATGGTCTGCTTTGTTTGTCCATGAAACATGCGATTATGCCACTTGTTTTCTGCGTTGTTTAAAATCAGTTCTGTAGTCGTCGGTCTTTAGAAGAAAGGAGTTGTTCTATATATTTGATTTAAGCACTCAGCATTGATGGAACGAGCAAAGTTGTCTATGCACAATGCTTATTTTCATGACATAAATTTCAACGAGAATAATCAGATAAAACAGTTTTAGATGTAAACTTTGTACTTTCCCCTCTGTATCAAAGGTTATCTACGTAGCCCGTAACCCGAAGGATATTCTCAATTCGATTTACAACATGATAGTGAAGGGGAAGATGGAGCCCCCTGGTGGTTTCTCATGGGAAATGGTCCTGGGATCCTTCATGGAAGACAGTGGGTATCTGGTGCATCTTCATCAGTTCTTGGTCGTTTATTGCCTCTATTTGTTCATAATGATCGTTAGTTCAGTGAAAGATATATGATTCACTTTCCGGTAAAAACAAGCACCACCAAGGAGAAGTTAATCTTAAAGGAATGGTATGGTTCTGGTGGAGATATCCAGAAACAAAGTGGTCATGACAAAAGTTGGGTCCCGCCATTTATTTTAAAATCCATCTTCACCAAATAAACTTTGAATCGCCCTCACAGTTATATGCTCTTTAGTATTTCATAGAAGTGGTTTCTAACTATTTCACAATAAGTTAAAACCTAAATCCCCAGTTCAACCAGAACTATACCATCCCTTTAAAATCGTTAGACTTAGCATAATTCAGCGAAAATATATGTGTATCTAGATGTAGATTATAGTAGATAATGATGATAAGGCATGTTATGGCTATTGTAATTATACATAAACTGTGCAAACTGAAATATGTACACATCTTCAATTCAATTCAATTCAATTCAATCTGTAAATTCTCGCATCTGGAAAGCGTCAGATAAGATTACTGGAGAGCATGTTGCTGCATTTCAAGTAATTGGAAGTGGAATCTTTATAGCAACAATATCAAATGTATAAAGATCAATGAGATTTAACTCATGTGTGCTAACAGTGGCTAAGATACCTTAATAAACGTGAGGCGACGCCAAGAAAGAATAAAACATTAAGTACCGGTAAATGTGGATGAAGTTGGGGCATAAAATCAAAACATGTTTATCTACCAAATGTTATGGGTAAAGCTTTCTCAAATATCAATAAGAACATATTCCCCAATAGAATCAATAATAATTTGTTGCCCGCAATAGCAGGAAATTGTACTAACACACACACACACACACACACGCACACACACACACACAATATATATATATATATATATATATATATATATATATATATATATATGTATCATATCAGATGATACGATTTACATCCTTTAAATATTCTCTAACCTTTGTTCGGAATAAATCAAAATCAATGAGTTGATGAAACCAACCCGTTTTTGTAATAATAAGTCAAATTTGAGCATCGATGTTTTACCTTTTTTTTTCCCTACATTGCTGTATTTCACTTTGTTAAGGTTTATTTCTTAATTTCGTTTATCTATATTTGTTGGTCTTTCTTCTTCGACTTTCGTGTAGAGTCACTGTTCGGGCCGTGGGTAGATCACAATCTGGGATTCTGGAAAGTCCGGGATAAAGACAACGTGCTCTTCCTCTTCTACGAGAATCTCAAAAAGGTATGATGATTCTGAAATCTCTGGCGCTGTAATGTTAGAAGAGGCAGATGACTGTAGTGGAGAAGTTCCTGGTAATTCTGTCTTTTCCAGAAACGGCACAATGTGCTGAGTTGATATCGTCCCCCTGCCGTTACCACTGACCTTGGGTAATTTAGGAAGGGTCATCATCGTTGTTCCTTTTTCCGGAGCTTGTTTGTTTATTGTTCGTTGTTTGTTTGCTGTTTGTTTGTGTGTTTGTTTGCGCCCTGTTCAAAAAGTAGGATTTTCACCTGATGCATGAGCTGTGATTCAGACTTCTATATACGTTCTCTCCGAGAGGCAGGAGTGTGTTTGTCTATTACTAGAGGGGATGGCATAAAAGCACTCAACAGGGTTCAGGCATGACTCATTGGATCTTAGAAACAATCCGTTTGATAGCAAGGAAAAAGCGTTTCATACCTTCACACAGTACCTGTTGGAGAAGGGTCACATGTTGGTGTGTGTATGGCATGGGGTGGGCGTGGCATGCTCGTGCCATTAAACGTGCAGGGGAATGATCCTTAATAGTTCGAAAACTATACCTCAGATAACACTGTTATTGATATGAGTAATAGCTGAATAGTGTACAATTTAGTTGGAGGTGATTTGAATATGAGAGCATGAACATGATGAATCAGTTTCGTTAAAGGAGACCTCCGGATAATTTTCAGATTTTTACATTTGAACAACTATTAGTTATACAGAGGACAGAGTTTCAGAATTTGTGATGATTGGGATGAAAAATGAGAATATTTTCAAAATTTAGAACAAATTGCAATGAACAAGGAGGATGACATGGCAGAGTCGCCATAAGAATGCATGAGTTGGGGCTCAAGGAAGCAGAACAAAAGAAGAAGGCATGCATAGATTATACACAGGTGAACTCGCAAGCAAGTGGTTTTGTAATGGAATTACACTGCTACATTTCTGAAATATGTGAACCTCCTATGTCATCATCCTTGTTCAGTGTAATTTGTTTAAGGTTTTTCAAAGTATTGTTTCTCTGCTCAAGAACCATAGTAAATTCCACAAATCTATACATGGAGTTGTCGATTTATGTACTACATGATGTGAAATTATGAAAATCGTCTGGAATATCCCTTTAAATCTATTACTAGTTTTAAAGTTAAGTTCCAGATTTTGGTCAAATTTGAACCCTTGTTTGTTTGTTTGTTTGTTTGTTTGTTTGTTTTATTTCCGTACTAAAAATCAACATCCATACATAAAGGTCCAGTAAAGAAAAATACATACGGAGGGTAGCCCATTTTCAGTAGCGACAATGACAGTCACTTCTGGTCTTCCATGGGGCCCTGTTCACAAAAATTACATACAATCAGGAACTGATAATAGAATGAAATATAACACAAACACAAATATATAGAACGGTACATACATTACTACATTGTGACTACATATATACCATATTATTACACATTGTTCAAAGGTTTGGAGCATTAAAAAAATCAAGTAGAAAGGATTTCGGTTTTTTCTAAATTGAACTTAAAAACGGGTAAAGAGGAAAGTTGACGTAAATCATTAGGTATGTTGTTATACGCTGCTGCAGCTCTGTATGAAAATGATCTCTTATACAATAATTAGTTTTAGGCCGTGGTAACTGTAAATCGTTTTTATTACGGAGAGAGTATGGTGATGTCTTGTTCTTAAACATATCTTTCATATAATCGGGGGCCATGTTATTCATAATCTTATACATAAATGAAAGCAGATGGATTTTTTGTCTTTTGATTACTGTATTCCACCATAAGCTATAATGAACATTACTGGTAGTAATGTGGGAATAAGGGTTAATTTTCGAAATTAATCTCCCGGCTCTATATTGCATCTTCTGAAGTTGGGAAAGAGAGTTACCGTTGGCGGATTGCCTTACAACATCACCGTAATCAAAATGAGGTAACACAATAGAATTACAGTTGCAAATCAGTCATATTAACAAACTGTCTCAAACGACCCATATAATTAATCATTTTACTTAACTTGTTACATAGTTGTTCGATGTGAACATCCCACGATAATTTATCATCTACAATAATTCCTAGATATTTAAAACTATTCTCCTGAAGTAATCGTTTACCCCTTAGTTTAACATTAAAAAAACTCTTGCTTTTTTAACATATTATTTTTACCAAATAACATACAAACAGTTTTATCAAAATTGATTTTTAAATTGTTGTCAGCCATCCATGTTTTCATACATACAAACTCTTTTTGCAAAACATTTTCCGCAACTTTCGTTTTTTGTTTTTTTTAATGTGAGTAATAAATGACCGTGTCATCGGCATATGAATGGGCCGTGCAGTCAGAAAAAACCTCGAATTGATATCATTGATAAATATACTAAACAACAACGGTCCTAACAAGGATCCTTGTGGCACTCCTCTGGTTAATAATCTTTCATCCGAAAGGGTATTACTGATTGACGTCCTTATTCTCCGGTTCGAGAGATAACTCTCGAACCACTCCAATCCTATGCCAGTAACCGGCCCCATATTTTCAAGTTTAGATAGAAGGATCAGGTGATCAACCCTCTATACAAAATTGAACTTTACACAAGAACCAATGATATGTATGTGAGTGCGTGCTTACAATGACCCTGAACAATAGACACGATTATTACCTATACGAGGTAGTTTTGCGAGGCAATTACAGTTGTTATTTTGCAGGGTCGGGAGTTCAGCGGGCGATATTAGAGCATATTACGAGCATCCGGGGTTTTACATATACAGTGGGCTCCCGTTATAACGAAATCCTCGGGACCGGCAGTTATTCTTTCGTCATATCGGAATTTTGTTATAACCGAACCAATAAACGATAGAAATACATAGAGTGTATGACATTGCAGCCCAAATTTTTACTTTGTTATAACCAGATTTTTGTTATAACCGCGTGTTCGTTATAATGGGAGTGCACTGTAAAACAGGGAGATGGGAAGAGAGATTCCACTCCTTCTCTTCTCACCTCATGTAAACATTCCGATCGACCGCGAAGAGAAAACATTCAAGGAATTCGCTGCGTGTCGATTACACGCACCGCAGAAGAACGCCGATAAATCAACTCATACAAGGTCGACCGCTTCCACTAGTTCCAGCAGCACGACGCGTCAAACAATGAAAAAATGCACAGTGACCATCAGTTATTACAACTCTCGAAATTGAAACAGAAGCAAAAATAAAGTGTAAAAGCGTTCAGATGTTTGAAGTTCGCCTGTTACAACTACATAATATGTAGGGTTATATTATGTATCTTTGAAGTTGGAGTTGAATGATATACATTATTTTTCAATTATTCGACATGTTGGTGATGATCTACAGGTAGTCAAATGTGTGGCTTGATCTATATCATAGTGTATAGCTGTATTCACATATTTTCTTAATTTACCTAGGGGATAGGTAATAATTATGATATTGACTGGCCTTGAGGGAGATACCAGATAAATATTCCCCGCACTGAAAGAATATTGCCCTCGTCTTCGACTCGGGCAATATTCTTCCAGTTTGGGCAATATTTCTGGTATCTCCCTCGAGGCCAGTCAATATTATATAAATACCACCTTTTCAGAGCTCTGCTGACTAGGCTTCTGGACTCTTGCTCCAAGGCACATGAATGCTTTATCAACAATTCACGATGGATTGCCGTGGGCACTGGTAGTCTGAATTCATGGTAATGGGTAAAATGCGTGCACACGGAAAAATAAAAATAAGCACATGATTTCATGTGCTTGCATACACTTCATAATTATCTGGATGAATACAGACTAGCTGTGACAGTGGAATGACAAGAGGATTTTTCCCACCCAAATTGTGCTCTCCTTTAAAGCAGTTTTTTTTTTTTTTTTTTTTTTTTTTTTTAAGAGAGAAGCAACAGATAATCAGCGGCGATCAGAATGACTCACTAGTAGTAGCTAAGACAGAGCTTGCAATATATCAGAAGTAGCCCATTCTTGTACAAATATATACAGCAAAAGCATTAACAGTCAGATAAGAGTTCTATTTTCGTTTACACGCTGTTACCCGCACGCGGAGTTCGTGACAGCCTGTATTACCCCACACCTCCTTATGGCGGTTATGTGACCTCAACGTCACAGTTGCGTGCCATAGAAAATTGTTAGATAATGACTCCACGTGACAAGTATAGTGTTTGCTTTCAAAACTCAAGAGCATTCCTTCTAAATGAACTATACGGCTGCAGCATACTGTCAAATACACATACGTACACACTCGCACACACAACACACACATACACAAACACGCACACAAAAGAGACAAATGATTTAACAAGTGTTTGATTATTCTTGCAAACAAGCGCAACATCAGAATACTCCATAATGATCGTTCGATCTAGAATAACAATTAATTGCCCCTGATTATTAATTCATTCCTCATTTTACTTTCCATTACCAAAACATCCATTAGATTATGCATGTACAGTACTAACATGCATCGGTAGTATGCAAAGCAAGGGCTGCACACAATACAAGAGATGCCCGGCGTGACGATGGTGGAAACAGTAAAGATACAAGGTAGAATATTAAACAGGCCCGTAGCCAGGATTTTTCAAGGGGGGGTGCGGTCACTAAAAAAACGGACCTTCGGTACCAATACCAATGATGACACACACACACACAATTATATATATATATATATATATATATATATATATATATATACAATGTATATATATTCTTTGGACGACCGAACTACAGAAGTTGTATAAGAATTTGCGCGCGAAGCGCGCCGCAAATTGTGAATTTTGACTGTTTTAATGACGTTTTAAAGTCTCGAGGAAATTTGTATTTTTGTCTGTTGCATGCAATCGCGTTACGGTATTTCATCTAGGAAATCGTAAAAACTCATTTTGCCAGGAAGTTGCAAAGTTTAATTGTGTTCGAGACTCTGCGCGCGTAGCGCGCCGCAAAATTGAGAATAGTGATTTTCCTGGTGTTGTTTTAACTTTTATTTTTTCTATTGTATACCCGCGTTAGCAGGCCTGAAGCCTGGTATTCGAGTTTGTCAAAAACGAAAATAAATAAGAAAATTTTTAAAACAAAATGAATTGTAAATGTGAACCATTTATATTTTGCCTCCTTGTGGTAGGATATTTCCAGCATTTCCGAACTTTCAAATAATCATTTTAGATTTGAAAATATTAAAGGTAGTAGGTCCGATTCGCAAACATCTCCAATATCAGTCAAATATTATTAACCATCATGCTAAGAAGGTTTTCTTTGTGAAATTTGGAGGTCAGTGAAATTCAAAAATTAAACATCCGTTAGCCATTGGAAGAGTGCAAATTCAGACCTCAGGCTTAATGCTCACATGTTTTCCTATTTGATTTGATCTGTCTTACTGTGCACACTAAGATACATACTGGAATGGTTATTTCTTATCTATTAAATTATAGTAGCATATTTGGTTACTAGCTGTCTCTAGGCATTTTCGAATTTGGGCTGCAAAGAGATCCACTACCTTTAAGTTAGAAGAGAGATAAGTAAATAATGATAAAATAAACAAACAAAAAAGAATTAGTTTCTTTTGTAATACTATCTGACAAACTTTTTACTTTACCATTTTACTTCATAGCTCAGCACTTTCCATTCTCTCTCATACCCTCTTACCCATTACATTTAAATGAAATACAACTAAAATGAGTTTGCGTGCCTGCATAATACTCTTTGGAAATTATAAGTGAAAATGTTTTTAGGTTTTGGCTCACTTTAAAATGAGAACCAATAGAACTGTCACAACATGAGAAAATGTATAAGTGATAATCAACACTACATTTCCGAATTTGGCCTGCAAAGAAATCCGCTACCTGTAAGTTAGAAAAGAGATTAGTAAATAATGATAAAATAAACAACAAAAAAGAATGAGTTTCTATAAAACCGCCGTATCCAGAACAGAGCCTGAAACGGTGCAGGCTCAAGAAATCGTTTGTACTATAATACGTCTTGAAGTACTGTGTGATACTGTTGACTCAGACTTCTACAAAGCTGTAAGTGAGAATTGTAATCCAATCCGACTCATTACCTTAGATATTTATGAAAATATATCAATAAAGAATGTAAATTAAATAACGATGCGTCACAATGCAGTCTAACGCTCTCACAATGCTATCATACATAGGGTTTTTCACTGACTGTTTTTACTCCGGAGCTCTTGCAATATTCAGGCTTTTGTAATACTATCTGACAAACTTTTTACTTTACCATTTTACTTCATAGCTCAGCACTTTCCATTCTCTCTCATACCCTCTTACCCATTACATTTAAATGAAATACAACTAAAATGAGTTTGCGTGCCTGCATAATACTCTTTGGAAATTATAAGTGAAAATGTTCTTAGGTTTTGGCTCACTTTAAAATGAGAACCAATAGAACTGTCACAACATGAGAAAATGTATAAGTAATAATCAACACTACATTTCCGAATTTGGCCTGCAAAGAAATCCGCTACCTGTAAGTTAGAAAAGAGATTAGTAAATAATGATAAAATAAACAACAAAAAAGAATGAGTTTCTATAAAACCGCCGTATCCAGAACAGAGCCTGAAACGGTGCAGGCTCAAGAAATCGTTTGTACTATAATACGTCTTGAAGTACTGTGTGATACTGTTGACTCAGACTTCTACAAAGCTGTAAGTGAGAATTGTAATCCAATCCGACTCATTACCTTAGATATTTATGAAAATATATCAATAAAGAATGTAAATTAAATAACGATGCGTCACAATGCAGTCTAACGCTCTCACAATGCTATCATACATAGGGTTTTTCACTGACTGTTTTTACTCCGGAGCTCTTGCAATATTCAGGCTTTTGTAATACTATCTGACAAACTTTTTACTTTACCATTTTACTTCATAGCTCAGCACTTTCCATTCTCTCTCATACCCTCTTACCCATTACATTTAAATGAAA
Source organism: Diadema setosum (assembly GCF_964275005.1). NCBI lineage: Eukaryota > Metazoa > Echinodermata > Echinoidea > Diadematoida > Diadematidae > Diadema > Diadema setosum. Next base: position 12,202,193 of record NC_092701.1, read on the forward strand.
TACAACTAAAATGAGTTTGCGTGCCTGCATAATACTCTTTGGAAATTATAAGTGAAAATGTTCTTAGGTTTTGGCTCACTTTAAAATGAGAACCAATAGAACTGTCACAACATGAGAAAATGTATAAGTAATAATCAACACTACATTTCCGAATTTGGCCTGCAAAGAAATCCGCTACCTGTAAGTTAGAAAAGAGATTAGTAAATAATGATAAAATAAACAACAAAAAAGAATGAGTTTCTATAAAACCGCCGTATCCAGAACAGAGCCTGAAACGGTGCAGGCTCAAGAAATCGTTTGTACTATAATACGTCTTGAAGTACTGTGTGATACTGTTGACTCAGACTTCTACAAAGCTGTAAGTGAGAATTGTAATCCAATCCGACTCATTACCTTAGATATTTATGAAAATATATCAATAAAGAATGTAAATTAAATAACGATGCGTCACAATGCAGTCTAACGCTCTCACAATGCTATCATACATAGGGTTTTTCACTGACTGTTTTTACTCCGGAGCTCTTGCAATATTCAGGCTTTTGTAATACTATCTGACAAACTTTTTACTTTACCATTTTACTTCATAGCTCAGCACTTTCCATTCTCTCTCATACCCTCTTACCCATTACATTTAAATGAAATACAACTAAAATGAGTTTGCGTGCCTGCATAATACTCTTTGGAAATTATAAGTGAAAATGTTCTTAGGTTTTGGCTCACTTTAAAATGAGAACCAATAGAACTGTCACAACATGAGAAAATGTATAAGTAATAATCAACACTACATTTCCGAATTTGGCCTGCAAAGAAATCCGCTACCTGTAAGTTAGAAAAGAGATTAGTAAATAATGATAAAATAAACAACAAAAAAGAATGAGTTTCTACCGCCGTATCCAGAACAGAGCCTGAAACGGTGCAGGCTCAAGAAATCGTTTGTACTAGTACGTCTTGAAGTACTGTGTGATACTGTTGACTCAGACTTCTACAAAGCTGTAAGTGAGAATTTTAACCCAATCCGGCTCATTACCTGTGTTTTTTATGAAAAATATGAATAAAGAATGTAAATTAAATAACGACGCGTCAGAATGCAGTCTAACGCTCTCACAATGTTATCATACATAGGGTTTTTCCCTGACTGTTTTTACTCCGGAGCTCTTGCAATATTCAGGCTTTTGTAATACTATCTGACAAACTTTTTACTTTACCATTTTACTTCATAGCTCAGCATTCTCTCTCATACCCTCTTACCCATTACATTTAAATGAAATACAACTAAATTTAGTTTGCGTGCCTGCATAATACTCTTTGGAAATTATAAGTGAGAATGTTCTTAGGTTTTGGCTCACTTCAAAATGAGAACCAATCGAACTGTCACAACATGAGAAAATGTATAACTAATAATTTGTTGGAACCGTAAGCAAATGCCAGCTGAAGGCGAGTAGGCAAGTGTGTTTAAAAGCATTAGATTATGCACGGAGATCGTACAGTTACTTGATAGATGATCTTTTCTCGAATATTGGTACTAGCAAAAGGGCTAGAAAAAGCAGCTATTATAATTCGTTAGGCATGCATAATGGCCCAATGAGTGTTACAAGAGAACTGGAGTAAGACAGGTCTTTCATTTTGTTTTGTCTCTCCTGATCGTTCGCAAGAAATGCTAATTCATGACCACCTTTTCACAATTTGATTGGAGCATGCATTCATAATGGAAAATAGTTGACATAATAATCTATCCCCAGGCATTATCATACCAACATGTACTGATATATACATGTACTATATCTTTGTGAGACGTAGATATAAAATGTCTCAGGTTTTCGATTATAGTAATTTCGAGGAAATTTCTTTAATTTTTATCATATATGTAAACTTGAGGCTATTAGATTTTCATCCACTTACCTCTGTTCCTGTGAAAAAATGCAAGTGTCAACCTCAATGTCATCCACGAATCGCACGTACTCGGGCGGCCAGTGGAAAAAAAAAAAAAAAACACCGGTCACACGCGCCAAGGGCCATGGCATGCAGTGCCAATATAATAATAGCTCGCACAAATTGATACATAACATTTGTGTTTGTGTGCATGGGGACGATCCGATGGTTCATACAACAAAAGGGTTTCGTACAATTATTTTTAACATTGTTAAACGTACTCTTCCACATTTACGTAGCATATAATGTGTCTTTATATTTATTTGGATTGTTATCTTGAGAATTGCTAAAAACAGTTATTATGAAAAAGTGGACCTTTCAGAATTTAGGGGGGTGCGTACGCACCCGACGCACCCCCCCCCCCCCCCCCTGGCTACGGGCCTGTTAAACAACATGTTTGTTCAACTTGAGAGTGAATCACAGAACTCGAAAATAAGCCTCAAGTTCTGTGGAGTGAACCCTTTTGACAGTGGACAGCTGCATTAAAAAAAAAAGTGATACGCCTGGCCAACACGATTTGAATACAAAATGAATAAAATTCAGCCCATTTATTTGCGTAGTTGTACATGGATATTCCGTTTACGCACGTTTTTTACGCAGTCATTTCTTAGTTTTGTACAACACTGGTCACACAACTCGCAATATTGAGTATAGTCACTATTAGACCCCGTTTACAGTGCGGGGCCGGGCTCGGCCGCGGCTCGGCCGCGGCCGAGCCCGGCCTCAATTGCGCGGCCGAGCCTCGCAATTTTGTCCGTTTACACTGCTGGGCTCGGCCGCGCTTTTGATTCAAACCTTTCAATATTTTGTTGTAGTGGGGCTCTGCTTGTAAACAAACGCAGTTTGGTATAGCCTGGTTTTCAGACCCTTTGCCAACTGGATTCCGTGGCGACGAAGTCGCCGTTCGGACAAAGGCCTTTGCCGAAGGAAAATCCTTTGCCGAGCCCAGCAGTGTAAACGGACAAAATTGCGAGGCTCGGCCGCGCAATTGAGGCCGGACTCGGCCGCGGCCGAGCCGCGGCCGAGACCACCTCCAGAGCGAGGCCAAATGCGAGGCCAATTTTGGCCTCGCATTTGGCCTTTTGTGCGTTTACACTGAAGCGGGGCTGGGCTCGGCCGCGGCCGAGCCGCGGCCGAGCCTCGCACTGTAAACGGGGTCATAGTGGTGTAGACACAACGTGAACATGCAAAGAGAAAAGGGCAAGCAAGGAAAAACAGTAAGCAATGGTAAGGAAATTAATTATAACATCACTTTTGAGGGTGAGATTAAATGGTAAAGAATCTGCGGTGTTTCTGACTAGTTTTCAGTAACTGGTTGTTATTCTTTGACCGGTTGACCTGAAAGTTGTACAAAACACGGGATAAATACAAGACCAGACGGGAAGGTTTCACGCACTTTATATACAAGCAATTAAATATCTTGTGCTTATTACTGTGCCCGCTCTAAGATGAGATGTAATCTTTGATGTTGCAGACGTATAAGTGGTCCAAAGTCCAAAGTCCGTGAACCCCGAGAGTGACTGTGCAGAAAAAATATCAATCAAAACATCCATATTTACCTACGAAAAGGTCTGTCGACCCTCAAGACTTCGAAAGCAAACTTTGAGAGCGTAAGATATGCGCTTTGATATGGTTCCCCTTTTCTCACGATATACATTCAGGCTTGAATAAATTCAATTCAATTCAAATGAATTTGTTAGGAATTTTATGCATCAAATATATATTACAAATAAAATTCAGTCATTTCTTTTTGTTTACAAGATAATAGAACATAGAGTGTGTACATCCGAATATAAAACTGAGATATACGTGTAGAGATTAAAGAAATAATAAGGGAACACGTCAATTGGGAACCACTCCGGGAAAAAGTGAATCAAATGATCTGACTGAATTATAGTACATGCACTGGGAGTGTAAATGCAGAAGACTGTCGTCAAATAAGCATTGAGCTTGAAGATACGACAGCCTTGAAAAAGAAAAAGAAAAAAAAAGAAAACGGGCAAAACATACATCTTATATACTTATCGAAAATAAAATTAAAAAAAACAGTGACATTCTGACATCACATTCACATGCGACACCAAAAATTGTACAGACACTATACAATACAGATAATGAGGTGAGTGAGGTGAGTGCTGGTGCAAGTAAAAGAGCCCAACAGGCGCGCGATACTAGGTGCCTTTTACGATACGAAAGCTTAAATATGTTTATTGAATAGTTTGATGTAAGGAGACGGGGGGGGGGGATATCAAAACATCAAAAATTAATCTATTTAGGTTTTGGTTACAAAGATCAGATACAGCTAATTCGAATAACTTGATATAATGGACTTTTTCATGTTTGCTTTTCGAGAAAGAAATGATGTGCGTGCTTTAATTTGTTCGAGCAGAGAATTCTATATATCCGGTCCATTAGTGTCGGATAGCAAATAAGCGACAATTAAGCAACTTCGGGTTATTTAGATGATTGTCATTGCAATGACGAGTATAGGATAGGACTAGGAGTGTACTTTGCTATTTGAGATGAAACGGTATGTTGAAGTGAAAAAGATGTATTATGTCACAAAGTTGAGGTCAGAGATATGTACCCGATTCTATCAAACATCCGGTACAAAACAGTAGCTCCAACATAATTATCAGGAGGCTATACTGTCAGAGTGACGGGGCAAAAACCACGGCACATGGCAATCTTCAAGCATTTGGTACGACTGCTGGAAATCACAAAGTTCCCACGGTCGGTGGTTAAAGTTTACACGGTATACAAAAACAGCGATTTTATACACAAAGGCTGGTAAGAATAACGGTATGGTATGATCAACGCACGACATGGGGCCTTAGTTGTAACCATTCATACTTTGGCTGTCTGTTTTTGTTTTGTTTGTTTGTTTGTTCATTTCCATCAGAGAAGATGGCTGAATAGCCCATGTTCAGCTACGCTAAGCCAGTCTTCCATGGGGTCCAGTTGGATGTGAGGTGGGACCACTTCACCGGGTTAAACACACTGCTCTTTGCGATGAATGAATGAAGCGGGAACTTTTACGTGAATGAGTGTGACTCTCTCATACACGGGACCTCCATTTTATATTCTATCCGAGGACAGAATGTTTTGCCTCTTGCTAGAGGGGACGGTATGATTACACACGGCATTGCTCAGTAGGACCCGGGAATCGAACCGGGGTCCTTTGGATCGTGAAACAGACGCGCTACCGACTGAGCCAACTCACCAATCCACCTTATGTAGGGATAAAGTCGTAGGGAAAGGGTTTGCGAGACAATGGAAATATTTGACAGAACATCTATTGGTGTACAGTAATTTCTGATCAAATACTGACATTTTTTTTTTTAAATCTAATCTATCTACTCGTCGGCAAACACACAAAAAAAGTCGCGGGTACGCTGTACGTTGCACACGAGGCACAAAAGCTGCCCGATGGGTAGCGATGGGAGTTACTGGTTGCCAAGGAAAATCATGGAGCTGAATACATATGTTGTCAAGGCAGACCTAATTTGACTAGTCTGTATTGATGATTTATGTTCAGTCCCTTGACTTGGGTCTCGACATTTCATACTCGCCTTACTAGCATTCCAATTCCTTCGGACGAAACTTTCTACATTTTTTTTTTAATCGGAAGTCATCCTTAAGGTCACTATTTACTATTTGCACATGAAACAAAAACCCAGCTTAAGTGTTTTGATAGTTCTAAAATGTGAGTTAGGGATGAAACAAAATGTAAAACTGTTTATCGGTATAATCAATGTTAAGTCTTTTTAATACACAAAATGTGAGCAATCGTTATTATAAAATTGCTTCTAGACTTGACCGTCTTCAGTTATGATTTACTGAGAAAAACAGTGATATATCTTTTTATATTTTAGGCTTCATTGCAAAATTTTTCATGTGGTAAGATGTCTGTAATACAACTACCCTACACATATGCATAAAATGTGATAACTTGAACATTTTTTATTACTGCTCCCAATTGTATACAATACCTTGAAAAGGGAAATCCAATGCAGTTAAAAGTTAGTCTGAAAAGGAGTGATTTTTTTTTTCTATGCGCATCAATGAAAAGTTTGATCGGAATCGAATGAAAAATAAGGAATTGTGACATGTTAAAGTTGTTTGATTTTTCAGAAAAACTACTTCTTGAACAGTCAACATGAATATGCAAATAGTGAAGTGATGATGTAATCCCCTCACAGCTTGCCGTATAATTCATATTATACAAAATTTAGAAATTTTCAGTTTTTCATTCAAACGCAATTGCGCCCCAGGCTCAAAATTCTAACATATTGTACTGAGGCTGATCATTATTCTGAAGTTATTTTATCAGGAATAAAATCATGTTTTACACTTTAATGACAAAAACTTTAAATCTCGTCATTTTTTTTTACACGATCAATAGCAAATTGTGAGGTGATGACATAATCAGCTAACTCATTTGTATATTCATACCAAATGTGCTAGAACTCTTCTGCAGAAATTAGCGAAACTTCACAATTTCACAACTTCCTCGATTTTCATCCAATTTTGATCAAATTTCACTGTCGTACTCGTAAGATTTTTACTCTTCCTTATCATTCTAATTTACAACTGGCTTGGAAACCTATTTAAGCATTCTTTACATCCGGTTCCTTCATAATCTAGGCATCCAGAAAATGATGCAAAAAGTGTGCTTGGTCGGAGTATAAGATTTTAAACAGAAACAACGCATCAAGTAATTATTCCAAATGACATTGTTTGAATGTCACGATAAAATTTGGACTGTTCGCTGTGTATTTATCCTGGCATCAGAACCCCGTGGAGGGCGTACGGCAGGTGGCAGCCCACATCGGCGTTGACCTGACTGATGACGAGGTGCAGAAAGTTGTCGAGTACAGTTCGTTCAAGGGAATGAGTAAGACGTACGCAACGCGAAAGACGGACGAAAAAGCAGCCGATAAGGACTTCCACGATGTGGTGAACTCAATCCCCTTCATGAATAAAGGTATAAATCAACAGCTTGCGATGTGTTCTGGGATCAAGCAGAGTTCTTCTATTGTTTGCATATTCTCTTTATTGAGTTATATGGTGTAGTAGGTGTACCGGACGCATGATGGGGAAAATGGTAGTATTTCATGAATTTACGGGCCCATTTTATACCACAAATGATGAACAGGCCTATTTCGTGGATAAGTGAGAATTAGATGCTCTCGTTTAACTAAAACCCACGAGCACAAGTTCCAAAGTTAAACTGGCGTATCCTGTGCATCATTTGTATCCTGACAAAATGTGTTCTCTAATCTGTCACATGATTGTATAGTGTGTACTTATCAAGAAGAGAAGAGAGAAGAGAGAAGTAACGTACTTTTTGTGTAGAATATGATACAACAGATACTATTCTAAACCAATCCGCATTTCGGTAAATGCATTTTGGAAATTAATGACAACAATGCTCGTTTTGCATATTTTCGTTTTTGGTACTGTTGTTGTTTTAGTTTATTGCTGCTTGTTTGTTTATTTGTTTAATTGGGTTTTGTGTTAACATTCGTTTGTTGTTGTTGTTTTTCACTCAGGAGTTTCTGGTCAGTGGAAAGAGCGCTTCACCGTGGCCCAAAACGAAATGTTTGACAAGTGGTACGAACAGAAAATGAAAGGAGTCGACTTCACATTCGAGTTTGAATAAATATCGTCCTGGTATTTGCAGCCTTTTGACATTGGTATCTTCAGATACCAATCAGACTGATCTGATTTATTACCTGAATTACCCAGAATTACCTACGATGACGCCCAGTAAGTTGAAAACTTGCAGAAGGCCATTAATGGGATTCAATCCTGAGCCTGAGGAGATCCATGTGATGCACTGTATCTATGTACTATATATTTACATGCTGAACTCCAGAGAATGTGGTTTCTACATTGTCAAGTGATTTGCTTTCAAAACCACGTTTTCCATTTTTGCTGCTTTACATCATTACACTGACAAGACCACAAAAACCAGAGTTTCTTATACAATCACAAATATCACGTAAACACAGAAGAGGTGTAACCTTTACCTGAATGTACGGCTGTCTCGATGTAAAAATGATAATACTTATATAATATTGACTGGCCTCGAGGGAGATACCAGAAAATATTGCCCAAACTGAAAGAATATTGCCCGAGTCGAAGACGAGGGCAATATTCTTTCAGTGCGGGCAATATTTATCTGGTATCTCCCTCAAGGCCAGTCAATATCATAATTATTACCTATCCTCTAGGTAAATTAAGAAAATATGTGAATACGGCTATACACTATGATATAGATCAAGCCACATTTGACTACCTGTAGATCATCAACATGTCGAATAATTGAAAAATTGTTCATCAATGTATATCATTCAACTCCAACTTCAAAGATACATATGTAGTTGTAACAGGCGAACTTCAAACATCTGAACGCTTTTACACTTTAATTTTACTTAAATTTGGAGAGTTGTAAAACTGATGGTCACTCTGCAATTATTGAGCACAAATGGACTAATCATTGTTTGACGCGTAGTGCTGCTGTAAGTGGTCGACCTTGTATGAGTTGATTTATCAGCGTTCTTCTGCGGTGCGTGTAACCGACACCCAGCGACGTCCTGGAATGTTTTCTTTTCGTGGTCGATCGGAGGGACGTGGGGAGAGAGATCGCACTCTTTCTCTTCCCACCTCCCTGTGTAAAGTGAATGGCGAAAATCGGAAGATTGCACTGCTGGCACACATTGTTTTGTGTACGGTACGGTGTGTGTAACCGACACGCAGCGACGTGGCGAAAACCGGCAGAGGCGAACGAATATTGCCTGCTGACCTTTAACCCTGCAAAATAACAACTCCTGACCTTTAACCCTGCAAAATATCAACTGCAATTGCCTTGCAAAACTACCTCGTATAGGTAATAATGCATGATATTAGCAGTGTGTCATATAGCCAAACAATCAAACTGAAAAACAAACAAGCAAAAACCTTAAAATCACAACATTATGCAGTCAACATTAGCTGGTCACTAGACTGGAGTGAGTTTTCGTTGAAAATCATATTTTTTTTTTCAATGTTTGAACCACAACATTGTTTTAATGATTTCAATCCATGTCAATGTTAATACATGACAGTAAAGGTACACTTAATTCTCACGTTGTATTGCATATACAGCCAAGCAAGCCCACAAAGTTTCATGTACTGGCCTTTCATTTTGATTGTAAACCACTTTATACTCTCGTTAGTTGTATTGTTTGAAAGATAGTAGGGAGTTTTCGCTACACGACGGGAAGACCGAGGATAAGCGGAAGCAATCAGCTGTGACAGTCCCCGCACTCAGACTCCCGTCCCCATATCTAGGCAGTTTCGCTTTCCTGTACAGGACGCAGGCGTGGGGGCAAGATCGCTGATTGGCTGGCTGGCTGGCTGGCTGACTCGCTGCCCAGCATCGGGACCGAACGCTATTTTGACTGAATACCGTACTCGATTTCCCCAGGACGGGACGTTTCCCGGATTTGATCATGCGCAGAAGCAAATTTTGCACACGACACGCTAAAATCCCGGCCGCGTCGTGCTTGCGAAAACTCCCTATTACCTTTGGTACAACTCAGGAACTTCGTGGATTATGCAGGAATTGCCAAATTGGCAAACCACGAGAGCCCTCTCATTATCATACCGGAAACAAATAGCAGGTGTCTTGTCCAAAATTAACGGCACTGACAATTACAAAATTAACAATTAAAGCGTAACCAAATTATTCACTGTTGTAGCCCGACCAGACGCCGTGATTCGATTTATACAGCGACTGGGCTGTATAATAGTTATCACAGTTGCAGGCGTTCAATGTGTGCACAAAATGCCACAAGCAGGGCACCTGCTATGTGAAAAATGCATACCAAACCACTATAGTTACATTACATATCATAATTATTTGTAATAAAGACACGTGGATGGCGTTGGCTAAAAAAAAAAAAAAAAAAAAAAAAAAATGAAAAAATGTGATAAACACTGTACTGTGAACGATTTTCATGATTTCACATCGTGTAGTACATAAATCGACAGTTCCATGTATAGATTTGTGAGATTTGTGGAATCTATTGTGGTCCTTGAGCAGAGAAACCAGTAAACTGAAAATCTTAAACAAGTTACACTGAACAGTGTTGGTGACACCAGAGCCACACCTATTTCAGAAATGTAGCAGTTTTATTCAATTCCAATACCTCTTGCTCAACAAGATCACCTGTGAAAAATCTATGCATGCCTTCTTCTTTTGTTCTGCTTCCTTAAGCCCCAACTCATGAATTCTTGTGGTGAGGCTGCTATGTAATCATCCTTGTTCAGAGCAATTTGTTATAAATTTTGAAAACATTCTCATTCCTCATCCCAATCTCTATAAATTCTGAAACTTTGGACTCAGTGTAACTGATTTATAGTTGTTCAAATGTAAAAGTCTGAAAATCATCTGGAGGTCCCCTTTAAGTTTGTTTTTAGCTTTCTGAGTTGAGAAATTTAGCAATGTTGCATGAGATGTTGAGTATGATCTTATATGCAATGATAATCTTGAATCCCCATGGTTATTGTTTTTTTTTTTCTCTGCAGTGTTTCTTGATTTCCTAATAAAACCAATAAATCCTGTGAACACCACGATCCTGCGTCCTTTCCTTCATTTGAGTCCTGGGGACTATCACTACATCTTCATAACCCTCCCCACTATATCCATGATATTTCTTTAATCATTTTAATCAATGTAAACCGCGTTAATACACGCAAGCAATTCTTATCTTGAAAATGAAGTGCACACAGCTAAGTACGCAAGCTAACAAGGTTTCACTCTACTGGAATTGTATTTTGAATGTATATATTATTTTCAAGGTTTCACCTTCGGAACAACTCATGTATTTAGTCGATCTTTAGGATATTGCCATACTGGCAAGCCATGAGTGCCCTGTTATTTTCATACCAGAGAGCAACGATAATGTCTTGTCCAAAATAAAGGCACTGATAATGAAGAAACTCATAAACTGCAACCACATTATTCACTCCCGTAGGCGTTCACGGCGCCAAGAAATACCCTGCATCGCGTTTGGTATTCAAAGGACTCACTAACACAATTACATCACATGTAATATTTGTGATAAAGATGCAAGTACAGTGTGAACTTAAAACAAAGACTTATAATTAAGAAACGGCTTCAGACATCTAATGTGATTTACCTTTGAATTTGAAAGAGGCTCTACAAGAGCGCAATGTTCAAATCTGGAATGGAAAGTGGCAGAGGCCCATGAATGTATAATGAGATGTTATATTTGAACACCCTGAAGTAGCATTGAAAAAACAAAATAATCATATTGGATGTTATCAATGCGAAAATCTGATTGTAATTTTTGTGGGACATACTGCAGTATGTCCCTCAAAAATTACAATCAAATTTTCGAATTGATAACATCCAAAATGATCGACCTGTCTAAGTGCTTCTTCGGGGCCTTAAAATATAAAATCTTAGCTCTATTTTGCAGAAAACCTCATTCAATTTGGTTAAGCGGTCACAGAGAAATGTAGATTGTTGTAAAGCATGTCATGAGACTAATTTTTCCAATTGTAGCAATTCAATGCTCTAGTGCGTGAATAATAGACAGAACTTGGACAAAAGAGATTCCCGACATCCTTTACAAAATTCCTCATTTCTCTTTGACCACTGAAGCAAATTGAATGGGGTTTTCTGTAAGATGTGGGCAATGAAGTATAGTTGCATACCCTGAATTTGTATTTAGATTGATTCACTATCTTTAAAGATATCATTGCGGGGGATCCCGTTGTATTTTTTTTTTTTTTTGGGGGGGGGGAACATACTGTATATACCGTATGAGGGCACTCGCCCATATATGCTACAGAACATATTAATTTCATTGTAATTGCAATTGCGTATTCTTGTATAATCTTGCTTTTTCTGGAGCACACTGCGTGCTATGTGCTAAATAAGCAAAGCTAATTAGTTTTATTATTTTGAATATGTTATGTACATATACAGCGTATATGTGTATGTATACGCAGGGTTTTATATTAGCGGTGGCCTAGGGCCACGAAAAACTGATGTCGGGTTCCAAATTTCTTTGATGGCCGATCATGCAACTTAGATTCAAAATGGATTGTTACGTTTGCTCTCATTTCGATCATTATCTTTTTTTTTTTTAATCGGGACACCAAAATTTCAGATTTAAATAATTTAATGATTCAAATGAGGTGGCAGCTATTAACAGGCTTGATTGCACATAGAATCAGGCTGAGAATTCTGAGAGTTTCAATTTGTACGTCTTCGTAAACATACATATCATACATGTTTCAGCAATCAGTTAAGATCATATCTGGTTTAAAAAAAAACAACAACTCAGTGGCGTAAATTTTAACCGTGTGGTTTGGTAAAGGTCGACATGAATTTATTTGATCCCTACCTCGATCTAAGAATATGGTATTCGCTGAAGTTTATTTCATTGTCCTTTAAAATACGACAAAAAACAACAACACACAATTGTGATGTCACTAACAAGACCGTTAGAGGAATCATAAATTATTATGAAAAGGACTTTTTTCCCCCGACAGATGGTGATGATGATGATGATGATGATGATGGAATAAAGCTTACATAACAACCTCTGCAAGAAAGTCGAAAGTGATTTTGCATCGAGTTGCTATTTCACTGCATCATTCCTTAAAATAGTTTAAAATCAACCCTGGTCTGGCATTTGATGTATCCTATATGTTTAAAAGTCGAATAGCCTATTATTCAGGATTGTGCAAATGTCAAGATGCAGGCTAACGCACATTGGGAATGCAGTTATAGGGAGTCATGAACAAGTTAACACAGCTGTAGGAGTGAAGGATATAATATAGGGATGGGATTTTTATTTGAGAAAAAGATTGCAACATAATGTTCCGAACATGGAATAGCTCTCTGTATTAGCACTGGGGGCCCCTATGACTTTCAGCAGGACTTCTGACCTTTGGAGCACACGGACCTATTTTCATCTGCAGGTAAACACTGCAAGTCTACGTTCTTGGTTTCTGTGTAGAATCCTAGTGATCGTAAGTGTTCATTGCACTTCGTCTTTGGAACTTCGACCGGAAGGTCTAACATCGAGCTGCCGAAGTGACGAGAAATCCAAGGACAGGCCTTTTTGTCGAGGGAAAGCAAACCACGTTCAACTGATATAGTTTTACAACAGCAGCGTATTCTGATCTGCAATCAGTTTGAACAGGTAGGCGGTTCATCTTAGGGAAGCAGAACCACGTATCCTAGACCGTGTACCGCCACCAGCCTAATGCTTACATCTCAACTGTTCCCATAGTTGCAACTTTCCTGCACACTTTTTTTTTTTTTCAGGAAAGAATAAGACGCTCTTTTCAACCTTGCAATAATGCTTTTGTGAACTCCTGCCAACAGTAATGTATGAGAGACGAGTGAAATTACCCATTTCTGATATATTTTCAACCATTGATTGTTCTTGATGTCGGGGCGGATGTCAGGGTTGGAAGATATAATCTTATGTTCTTATGTCAATTTCATTCACTTTAACCTTTTGTTTGCGCTGGATACCGGATGGTACAGAAAGATTCATGGGATTGTACACACATGCTGGCGCAGGAGGGTTAAATAGCTTTGAAATGTGTCAGAGGTGGACCAATTGGCTGAAATCATTGGTGGTAGTGTAGATCAATGTTTAAATTCCCGAATTCTCCTAAAGGAGTATTTAAACTTTCAAGATAAGGACAATTTCAGCATGATATTTAAATGTAGGCCTACTTAGTGAAAAGAAAGTGCCCAAGATTACATTTTTGTCATACAATTAGGAAACAACTAGGAAATTGAGATCCTCATATACTGGCAATGCTATATGCATGAGCAATACAGTGAGAACGGATGTCGTTCCGGTAGGCCCTGAAGGATTCGTGAGAAATTTCTTGCTATAAGTTGCCAAACTTTGTGTTGTAGAAAATCCAATTTTACCAACTTCTATCTGTTACTGTTGTATTTTCGTTTACACATGGTGATCTTTTATGATCTAGTTGCAGAAATAGATTGGAATTGTCATTGATAAATAAGTGGGGTCAGTTTTCCGCCACACTTCGTGGCGATTGGTATACACGTTGCGTGCATACAGATCTCCTTCAAGATTATGTACATTTATTATCATGATATATATGTAAAATTTACTCAATGAGGCCTATGTTGTCTGTGATTTTGAATCAAATTGACCCTCGTTCAACTTTAGCTAACACATGATATCATGTAGCGTTGTTAAAATGTCATGATACCTAAATGCATGTCTTTTTTTTTTTAATGAGTGTGCTTGTGTGTGATTAAATTTCCGACAATAGATCATTGCCCCTTTGCTACTGGATGCTGATTTTGTGTGTACGGTAGTGTTTCACTGCTTTGATGCGACTTGATGCATATATTTCGAAGGTAATTTCGCAAACATGGCGGAAAACGAACCACCTCACCTCAGCGGAGCCCATACGTACAAGGGGATCGTATTACCCAACATCATTCTGGACTCCAGCGTGGACGCGTTACCAACTTTTGAAGTTCGCCCGGACGACGTGTGGATTTGCACCTATCCTAAGACAGGTATGTACTGGCTGCAAGAATTCTATCCTATCATGCCTGTCTTGTCAGACAATTTGTTTGTGATTCTGTGCATGTACGCCTACACATACTCACACACACACACATACACACACACACGCACATATTTATTTATTTATTTATTTATTTATTTATTTATTTATTCCGTCATATTTAAACAGGGTAGTCCCCTCAGTTTCACAACTGCTTTCCAGGGGAGCCCTGTGTACATATACATGATGAAAACATTGGATTACAATAGACTTCATAAAAAAAATCATATACAAGTGTAACACATATACACAAAACAATACAAGCTTTAAAAGATACTAGACCATGGAGACTGACTTAAAATGTATTCTGAATTCGGCATAAACAAAAGTATTATTGAAAAAAAACCCACACACTTTGCAACTGATTGACAAAGAAACAAACTGTGTAATAGAAATTACTGTAATGACACACCAAAAAAAAAAAGTTTAAAGTACCATAAAAGGGGTTAATGGAACCAAAGAAGAAAAATCATTAAAAACTATATATTGAAACAAGAAAGGGAAACTGACCAGAAACAAATAATAAATAGTGAAAACTTTGAGCAAAGAAAATGGGTTTTTCCGATGAAAACCCATTTTCTTTGCTCAAAGTTTTCACTATTTATTATTTGTTTCTGGTCAGTTTCCCTTTCTTGTTTCAAAATATATTAAAAAATAAAAAAGCTGCATCGCTTCGGCGATCCCTCGCATTTATTCCAAAGTTGATTTACATCCTTTGGGTTTATGTCAGGTTAATGTGTGTGTGTGTCGCACACATACACACACTATAGCTTCTGACCACACGAGCAAAGAGAGTTAAGGGTAGGGACGAACACCGATCTAGGGCTTTCAATAGCTCAGTCGGTAGAGCACCGGTCTAGTAATCCGGAGGTCTCGGGTTCGAATCCCGATGAAAACCCATTTTCTTTGCTCAAAGTTTTCACTATACAGTATTTACACATGAAACGGTGACAAAGTTGTGCATAGTCACCGTACCTGGTATGCAAATGTCTCATCCAAACAATCAACCGTAGTGACCATGAGTATCTTCCTCTGGTAAAGGAACTCACTGGATGAATGAAATCGTTGGACTCATCCTGGCCCGGGGAGTACCGGAGAAAATAGATCGATCGCTGTCTACAAGCACAGTGGAGATGATAAACGTGGCCCAAAAGATTCCCAAGACACGGGCGGAAGAGCTCGAGAATCCTCCAAACTTGGCGCCATTTTTGGATGTGGTTGCCAAGGCGAAATCTCCCCGCGTCATTCTGTCACACCTTCCGATCGAGATGCTGCCTACGAAACTTGAGGAAAAAGGAAAGGTATGTATGTTTGTCTCGATCCCTCCCCCCCCCCCCCCACCCAGTCCTCTGTTTGTGGATTAGCGCGTAACTTGTATTCCTGCTGTTCCAATACGTGTATAAAACATACTGTGTCGACGTTCATTCTCAGTATGATACTGTTTTGTTTGTTCATGAAACATGTGATTATGTCACTGGTCTTTACAGCGTTTGTTTAACAATCAGCTCCATAGTCGTCCGTCTCTGTGGAAGAAATGAGTTGTTCTACTGAGCTAAACACTCTGCACTCCTGGAACAAACAATCGACACACGCTAAATTTTCTATACACAATGTTTACTTTCATGACATAATATTTAACGAATATTCAACGAATAAAAATCAGAAAAAAAGTTCAAAACATAACCTTTGTTCTTTTTTCTTTCCCTTGTTTGTCAAAGGTTATCTACGTAGCCCGTAACCCGAAGGATGTTCTCAATTCGAATTACAACATGATGGTAAAGGGGAAGATTGCACCAGCTGGTTTCTCATGGGAAGTGCTCCTGGGATCCTTCATGGAAGACAGTGGGTATCTTGTGCATCTTTATCAGTTGTTGGTCGTTTATTGCCTCTTTTTATTCATAATGATCTTGGTTCAGTGAAAAATTGATTCACTTTCCGGTAAAAACAAGCACCAAGGAGAAGTATATAAAGCTTAAAACAATTACTATTCTTGAGACTGAGCATGATATTAAGCAAATTATTTATGCTTATCTGGAAGCAGATAAGGATAAGGATGATAAGGAATGTTATGGCAATTGAAATCAATTGAAATTAAACTGTGCTAATCGAAACAGGTACACATCTTGCATCTGTAACTGCTCTCATTTCGAAAGCGACAGACAGGATTGAGAGCATGTTGCTGCATTTAAAGTAGACAAATTTAATGCGACGTGAAATCTTGTTTAGCAACAATATCATACTTCATGTAAAGTTTAATTTGAATTGGCCCCCTGTATGGTAAAATACCGCAATAAACGTGAAGTGACACCAAGGAAGTATAAACTTAAATGTGGATAAAGTTTACACATAGAACCATTAAAACCAGCTGTTTTGTTATGGGTAAATATTTTTCAGATATCAATAAGATCATTTTCCCCCAAAGAATTACTTGTTGTCTGCAATAGCAAGAAATTTATGTACACACACACACACACACACACACACACACACACACACACATATATATATATATATATATATATATATATATGCCGATGATATGGTTAACATTCACTTAATATTCTCTAAATCACCCTTGTTCAGAATAACTAGGAATCAATGAGTTAGTGCAGCTAACACAAGGGTCGGATCCAGGAATTCCGTAAAATGGCGGCGCCTTTACAAAATTAAGGGGGAGGGGCGGGCTCACGCCCCATCCCATTTTTCCTTTTATTTCTTTTGTGTTAAAAAACAAATAGGGGCGCCCTGTGCGCCCCGCCTGGATCCGCCACTGAACATGTTTCTGTAATAGTCAGTCACAAAATATAATCGTCAATGTTTCCCCGAAATTATACTTCTCCACATTGTTGTGTACCACTTTATTACGGTTTTTTATTCTTTAATTCATTTACATATTTGTTGGTCTTTCTTCTTCGACTTTCATGTAGAGCCAGCATATGGGCCATGGTTAGACCACAACCTTGGATTCTGGAAACTCCGGGACAAAGATAACGTGATCTTTCTCTTCTACGAGAATCTCAAAAAGGTATGATGATCTTGAAATCGCCGACGCTGAAGCGTTAAGAGAACCAGATGACTTTAGGGAAGAAACTCTTAACAGTATTTTTTTTTTTCTCCCATAAATGGCACAATGCGCTTGATATCGTCTTTTGTACCAACAAGCAGCCTAGCTGGAATGGAATAGGAAAGATCAACAACATCATTCTCCCATTTCTAGTGCTTGTTGTTTGTTTATTTGTTTGTTTGTTTGTGTGTGTGTGTGTGTGTGTGTGTGTTTATATTCACACCCCGCTCTATCTTCTCAAGAGGAGCATTTCACTTGCTTGATTTGACTCTCTCACACACTGGACCTCTGTAGTCACCATGTTCTATTCGACTGACAAAAGTATTTTGGGTATAAAATGAGTCGAGAGGGGATAGCATACAGTATGCTCCCCCCCAAAAAAAAAAAACAAAAAAAAAAACACAAAACGAGTCGAGAGGGGACAGCATACAGTATGCCCCCCCCCCCCCAAAAAAAAAAAAGAAAGTACAATCCACTTTTCGCACTGATAACACCCAATGTGATAAAACCGTCTAAATGCTACTTTAGAGTCTTATATAACATCTATATAACATCTTAGCTCTATTTTACAGGAAACCCATTCAATTTGGTTAAGCGGTCACAGAGAAATGTGGATTGTTGTAAAGCATGTCATGAGTTTGATTCTTCCAAGTTTAGCATTTGAATGCTCTTGGAGATGCAAATTAATCTGTGAACAAAAAAAAAAAGACAGAAGTTGGAGGGAGAAATTTCTGACATGCTCTACAAAATTCCTCATTTCTCTTTGACCACTGAAGCAAATCGAATGAAGGTTTCTGTAATGGTATTTGGATTGATTCACTATTTTTAAAGCTATCGTTGCGAAGGGTACCGTTGTATTTTTTTTGGGGGGGGGGAGGGGGGGGGGGACATACGGTATAAGACCATTCAGCATCCTTCAGACAGATTGGGAGGTTAGAACTGATCTGTTTGATAGCAAGGCAAAAGCACTTCCGCTTGGACATCCCAGGTAAAACCTAATACGCAGGCTGCTGGCGCCCATGCACAAATCCAACCGGGATATGTGTATAGAATGGAATGGGCGTGGCAAGAGGCGACATTTTGAAGTCAACATGACAAAATTCCTCATCGCCTTCCCTGTTCACGACAAATCCTTCTAATAACATGAGGGGTTTTTTTTTCTCATCCAAGTCATGTATCATTTTAATCAGCTTTAGAAAACAGAAACAGCAACTGATAAGAATGAAGGACCGAGAGTGATGTATCAGAAGGTATATAGCTACGAAGGAACCGGGCACGTCTCATCAGTCGCATATTTTTGTATACAAAATAGAAATGTATGGGAGTTCATGCAGCCTTGTATTACAAATCTCACAACTTTATATGGCGGCTATGTGGCCTCAACTCCACAGTTTGTCTTGGACAGTTACGTGCCTTAGAAAATTGTTAAATATTGACTCTACGTGACAAGTAGGGTTTGGTATCAAAACTCACGTGAATCCTTGTAAGTGAGCAATGTGCATGGGTGCAGCATTATCTGTCTACCACAAATACACACACACGCATACACATGTTCACATACACAAGGAGACATAAGATTGAAAAAGTATTTGATTACTTTTGCAAACAAACGAACTATCCGAGTTCAAGCACTCCATATCAGTTTGATCGGTCGATCGAGAATAATATATGATATCCGCTGATTATACCGGTGTTACAAAATACATTTCCCACTTTTGATCCTTAATAGTTCAAAAACTATCAGATACAACAGTCATTGATATGAGTAATAGCTGAATAGCGTACAATTTAGTTGGAGGTGATTTGAATATGAGAGCATGAATCAGTTTCATTAAATCTATGATTAATTTTAAAGTTAAGCTCCAGATTTTGGTCAAATTTGAACCCTCTGTACAAAACTGAACTTTACACAAGAACCAATGATGTGTATGTGAGTGTGTGCTTACAATGAAGCGGAATAATAGACATGAATACCACGAATACCACCTTTTCAGAGCTCTGCCGACTAGGCTTCTGGTCTCTTGCTCCAAGACACATGAATGCTTTATTAGTAATTCATGATGGATTGCCCTGGGCACTGCTAGTCTGAATTCATGGTAAAGGGTAAAATGCATGCAAATGAAAGAAATATAAGCACATGTTTTCATGTGCTTGCAAACACTACATTTCAGGATGAATAAAGACTAGCTGTGATTGTGGAATTTCCATGAATATGTAATAGAGCATTCCAATCCTGGTCATTGTTCAGGACCATTGTCAGGGTGTTAACCACACACTCCCATTCATAGTCCATGGGCCAGGCCAGATATTGGTACCATCTGAGGTGGCAAAACCTTTTTGGTGTCATTTTGTTTGTCAGGCATAGATATGCTTATCAAGCTATGATAGCATTTCCAAATGAGTAGCTTAGTCCTAATAAATGAATTTTTAACCCGTTTGGTTTCGCTGTTATATCCCTTTACTTCTGAATCGAAACTAACCGCTATAGAAAGAAGAGCACTGTCTTCTGTATGTCCACAGGTGTTCTGTTGTAAACGCGGTGCGCTTAGTCTTTATTCAAGGCAGCGAAGGGAAAAACCGAGGGTTATGATGTCCACAGCGCTTAGTATTTATTCAAGACGGCGAAGGGAATATCCAAAGCTATTGATACAGTGTATATCCCTTTATCTAAAAAGCAAACAAAAAACAATTCCTAGTGGAAATTTTCAAAGGTCACACTCTGCCTGTCTTTGGTCAAAGAGCGTCAAAAATATTTGGCATTGGTCGGGTTGATGGCTGAAATCTTTGACTAAGCTAATACTCTGGAAATGCTATTATACTTTTATAGCAAAATAATATTCCTTAGATATATGCCATTTCAAAATGCACAACTAGAACTTGCCACCTCAGGTGGTACCAGTAACCCATTTTTCGGGTCTTGGCCCATGGACTAATTGTGTGACAATTGTTTCCGTGTGTGTGTGTGTGTGTGTGTGTTTGTCTGATTAACAACAATATCAGTTCTGGTAAACACTGCAAAAAAACAACAACAACAAAACAAAACAATGTACCGTTATCTTATCTAAAGTTACTAATAAAAGGAATCATCTATACTGTTTTTATACTACCCTCTCAACAAATACATAAGTTTTAAACAAAAATCACTGTGCTCATTTACAATAGTATTTATTATTACGTATTGTAGTGTACCGGTTCATTGTTTGATGGAAATAAAGCTACATTGGCGTGGCATTAGTGTTTTCACCTCAGCGTTTTCACCGGAAAATGATGAATAATCAAAAATACGGCAAAATCCACGAGGAATTGCTTTTTTGTTTGTTTTTTAGATAAAGGGATATACACTGTATCATAGGCTTTGGATATTCCCTTCGCCGTCTTGAATAAAGACTAAACGCATCGCGTTTAGCTCTGGACAGCATCACCCTTTGGATATTCCCTTCGCCGCCTTGAATAAATACTAAGCGCACCGCGTTTACAACAGAACACCTGTGGACATACCATGAGCTCCATGGACATACAGAAGACCGTGCTCTTGTTTCTATAGCGGTTAGCCTCGATTCAGAAGTATAGGGATATAAAAACGAGACCAAATTGGTTAAAAATTCATTTATTAGGACTAAGCTACTCATTTGGAAATGCTATCACAGCTTGATAAGCATATCTATGCCCAACAAACAAAATGACACCAAGAAGGTATTGCCACCTGAGATGGTACCAATAACCAATTTTTCGCCTCTTGGCCCATGGACTATCACACCAATTGACCCCCTGTGCAAAATTGACATTTTGTGCAGAAGGTTGAAAACAGTGCAAAATCTGAAACCTAAACTTAAGAATAAATCTTGAATTTAATGAAACTGATCTGTGATATCATTTTTGAATTACCTCCAACAAAATTGTAAACAACTCAGCTATTGCTCATATCAATGACAGTGTTATCTGATTTATAGGTTGTTTTTTTTTTAACTATTCAGGATGAAAAGTGGGAAACGTTTCTTGTAACACCTAGTATATCACATACTTCTTATTTTATTTTCTATGGCCAAAACGTCCATTAAATAATGGTCACATGAAGCATTACAAAGAGAAGACTGCACATGAAAAAAAAAGGTCGAAAACAATGTGTTCAAAATAGGTGGCATTTATAATACAATTCAAGATTTTCACCACCTACAAACAAGAGTACAAACTGCGGTATAAGTGGTATAAGCAAGTTGGCTGTTCCACGTTTACACATGAGCAGAAGACCAACACCAACAGGCATTTGGTTTTTTAATTCACTGGGATAAGCATCTGTGATGTAAAAATTAATCATGTAATCCTTATTCAAAATGCTGCTTGCTGGCACATATCCACCCGACAGTAAAAGTGGTTTTTGGCAACATCAATAGAAAAAGATTATTGATACATTCAATGTAAAACAATGAAATGGAGGCTTTTCCGAAGGTGTTAATTGACAGATCGTACTTGTCATTAGTCTGGTATACGCCAGTCCATCCTTTGTTTGAACAAGATCGATGATTTGTTACGTAAAGCTTGTGCATTATAAGGAGTGAAGTGCCCCAAATCGACTGAGAAAAAAGAAAGGTCATTAGTACCAATGTGCCCATGTGAGCTAACTCCCAACTGACTTATTCTCTATTATCAAACATGACAGTTATACGGACGCTGAAACAGTATAGCCATTGCTCTGCAACTTCTGTGAAAGTGAATCCCTCATGGCAGTGGTCGCCTATGCACTAAAAATATAATACACCTACTGGCGAACGTAATTTGGCAATTTGGACAGTGTATACAAGGAATATAGATTCAGCACATTCATTTGCATAATGGTTGATTCTCCAGTTACACGAGTTTTAACGCAGTCACTTTTTATATCCTGTACAACGATCGCACAATTTAAGATATTGAGTATACAGTGACTATTAGTGGTGTATAGACACAATGCCAGCATGCAAAGAGAAAAGGGCAAGAAAGGGAAAATAGACAGTAAGCAATGGTAAGGAAATTAATTCTTACGTCACTTTTGAGGCTGAGATTTGAAGGTAATAATTCTGCGTTGTTTCTGACTAGTTTCGTGTAACAGATTGTTATTCTTTGACTTGTTGACCTGGAAGTTGTACAAAACATAAAAACAAGACCAGACGGAAAGGTTTCACGCACTTTATATACCAGCAATTGAAAATCTTGTGCTGATAACTGTGCCCTTCCTTCGTAAGAGTAAGATGAGATGATATAATCTTTGATGTTGCAGACGTAAATAAGTGGTGCAAAGTCCATGAACGCGAGAGTGACTTTGCAGAAAAAAAAAAAATATATAATTCATATTTACCTACTAAAAGGTATGTCAGCCCTTAAGAGTGCGAAAGCAGACTTTGAGAGCGTAAGAGCTTAGATATTTGTTTTTCTCTTGAAAACACGTTATACCTTCAGGCTTGAATAAATGAAACGATATGTTATGTGTAAAGTGAGAACAAATATCCCACGAAGTCGAGGTCGGAGTATACGTACCCCATTCTATCAAATCTCCGGTACAAAACAGTTCTACACTTTGATAACAGATACACTAAATTTCGTCATCTTTCTTTTTTTTTTTTGTACACGATCAATGGAAAATTGTGAGGTGATGACATCATCAGCTCATCCATTTGCACATTCATACCAAATATGCAAAAACTCACAATTTCAAAACTTCCTTGATTTTCATTCGATTTTGATCTAATTTTCACTGTTGTACTTGTGGGATTTTACTCCTTATCAGACTGTAAATAACTAGTTGGAATTTCTCTTTAAGCATTCTTTACATCCGCTTCTCTCATAGTCTAGATAACCGGAAAAAAATGATGTAGAAAGTGTGCTTGGTCGGAGCCCAGCTAACATTCGGACGGTTTCTGAACGTTCTTGAAACGGTCCAAGTTCGTTATTTGGACGTTTTGTCAAAAATGTTTTCTGGATGTCTTTGTTTGTGGAAGGTTTTCGACGTATTTAAAACGTTACAAATGGACGTTAAAAAAAAAATTAAACGGTTACAAAAAAAGAAATCAAGGACCTGCAGAATACCTTTTGAGCGTTAGAAGAGTTTACACAGAACCAACGAATTAAGTAATTATTCCAAACGGTGTCGTTTGATTTTCATGATAAAATTTTGACTGCTCGCTGTGCATTTATCCTGGCATCAGAATCCCGTAGAGGGCGTACGGCAGGTGGCGGCCCACATCGGCGTCGATCTGACTGCTAACGAGGTCCAGAAAGTTGTCGAGCACAGCTCATTCAAGGGAATGAGCAAGACGTACACAACGCGTAAGACGGACGAAAAAGCAGTCGATAAGGATTTCCACGATGTGGTGAACGCAGTCCCCTTCATGAACAAAGGTATCAACGGCTTGGGATGTGTTCTGGGATCAAGCAAATTTCTAAATATTGTTTGCGTATTCTCTTTATTGGGCTGATTCTGACAAGTACTCCAATCTGTCACATCATTGTATAGTGTGTAGTTTGCTCACATAGCAGGTATATGTGCAGTGTACTCCCCTTTCTCACAAACACATTCCATTCATTGGAATATATATATATATAATTTCATAATATGTTTTATTAGTTATTATACTATACACACCTGTTCTAATCATTGTTAAGTGATCGTAACGTATCATTTTCTACTAGAATGATGATGATGAAATCATAGAAGTGACGCGTTAAAATGAAAGTTAGGCCTCCAATTTTGGAGGGTTTTTCATTCTGCTAAATATAATGTATATATTATATAGGGTGGCGCACACAAGTATGCATATCTCATGGCATCAACCTGACTGAAGTGTTCATAACTTCCATATTTTTTAACGAAACTTCATAGTTTTTTCTTAATGCAAAGATCAGACAATACAGAATTGTATTCATGCCTAAGATTTACCAGTTATGAGCTGCCTTCCCCTGATTTTTGATAACATTGTTCTTAGCAAAAGCAGTAATAAACCTTTTTGGCTGGACAGTCAATTTGCTCTTCTTGACCTTCCGCTTCCTGTCTCAGAGATGACATTATTCTTTCTTAACCCAGGTGGCTGTAACAAATCTTTTACTAGTTGTCTATTCTGTGTAGTATCTGTGCAATTTCTCTAATGATTTTACCTGCTTGTCATTGTTCAATTTCCCTCTTTCTTTCTGACACAGATGCATATTCCCTTGTTTCTTGCCATTTTGTCGATCCAGCAGATTGACACTGAAAATTCCAATCCTTCAAGGACAACCTCAAAGATATAGTCCAAATAAAACAGTTGTAAATCCATGAAAAGTTATCGAAAATTCAGCAAATTTTCACATCCTGTAGGCTGACATCTCGGAAGCAATAGTCTGTAATTTCAGACTGATTGGACCTACAGCTACCGAGAGAGAGCAGCATTGCACAATGAGGAGGGTATGCATACTTATGCACGTTACCCTTTATATATGTAAACAGAGAGGAAAAAACAAACAAACAAACAAACAAACAGCCTCCACACAGAGAAATTTGGTTCTTTTATTTAGAATAGGATACAGCAGATATTTCTTATCAATTCGCTTCAGTAAATGCATATTTGGAAATATGATGATTATGCATGTTTTGGTTTTGTTTGTTGTTGTTGTTTCTTCTGTATACAGGCGTTTCCGGTCAGTGGAAAGAGCGCTTCACCGTGGCCCAAAACGAAATGTTTGACAAGTGGTACGAACAGAAAATGAAAGGAGTCGACCTGACATTCGAGTTTGAATAGATACTGTCCGGGTATTTGCAGCATTTTGACATTGGTATCTACGACGCCAACATCAGACTGATCTGTTTTACACGCTGAACCCCAAAGAATGTGGCTTTCATATTGTCATTGGGATTTTTCTTTCAAATCCAAGTTTTCCTCCTTTGCGACTTTACATCATTACACTGTCAAGACCAAGCACGTACAAACAAAAAAAATACCAGTTTCTTATCCTAATATAAATATTACAAGAACACGGATGAGGTGTAACCTTTACCTGAATGTACAGCTGTCTCAATAATGAAAATAAACATACTGCATGATATTTGCAATGTATCATGCAGCCAAACAATCAAACTGAAAAACAAACAATAAAAAAAAAGAATCTTAATATCACAACACTATGCAGTCAGTTCGCTGTGCTGGCCTCTTGGCTGGAGTGAATTTTCGTTGAAAATTATCCTTTCCGTGATGTTTGAACCATTACATTGTTTTAATGATTTCAACCATGAGATTGTTTTAATACTTTCAACCATGAGATTGTTCTAATAATTTCAACCATGGGATTATTTTAATAATTTCAACCATGAAATTGTTTTAGTAATTTCAATCCACGTCAACCATGTTGATATATCAAAGAAAGCGATCAGTGAGTTTCACCTTGTAGTGCCTATACAGCCACGCAAACTCATAAAGTTCCATGTACTGGGCCCCGTTTTATCAAAAGATAAAATTGATTTTAAATTTCCTTACCACACAGCCTGCTATAGACTTACAGATGAAGTCAACTATATAATCAATTTTAACTCTTCATAAAACAGGGCCCTGGGATTGTATGTTTGAATGTAAATCACTCTATAGGTAGTTGTATTATTTGAAAGAGATAACCTTAGGTAACAAACCAGGGACTTAATATTGGATTATACATGAATTGCCAAATTGGCAAACCATGAGAGCCCTCTCGTTTTTATACCAGAGACCGATAGTAAGCATTTTGTGCAAAATAAACGGCACTGATAATTACAACATTTACAAACAAAGCGTAATCTGGTAACCATATTATTCACTATTGTAGGCGTTCAATGCGCCAACAAAATGCTACCAGCAAGGCACCTGCTATTTGAAGAATGCAAACTAATCCACTACAATCAGACTGTATGTCATAATTATTATTTGTAATAAAGACACATGGATTGTGTTAGCAAAAAGGTGATGAACAAACAATTTATTGTGAAACAGTCCTTTAAATTTGTTTATATTATTCGGTTAGGAAATTAAGTAATGTTATATGAGATGTCGAGTATAATCTTGTGGAATGATAAGGCGTAATATATGGCAATTGTTTTTCTGTTTTCTGCAAGGTTTCTCGATTTCCTGATAAAACCAATAAATCCTGTGAACATCACATTCCTGCGTCCATTCATTCATTTGAGTCCTGGGGTCTACCACTACATTTTCACAACCACTCCCCGCCCCCCCCCCCCTCCAAAAAAAAAAAAAGATTATAAGATGACATCCGTTATCATATTTTCAATTTGTATTATATATAAATATCCATCAATATTTTATAATTATATTCATATCTGTGCTCTTTTCGGTTTTACTTCTAATGTATATCTTTATATATATATATATATATATATATATATATATATATATGTGTGTGTGTGTGTGTGTGTGTGTGTGCGTGAGTGCGTGAGTGAGTGCGTGAGTGCGTGTTTTTT